>NW_019384353.1:1004418-1015518 GCF_000671375.1 Centruroides sculpturatus | reverse complement strand
GTACACATGAAATTCTAACAATAATTTTATAGAATAAAGAAAAAATATATATTTTTAAAGGCGTAAATATATTTTTTTACATTATAAAAATGTAATATTTATTTAAATAAACGTATAAAAGTTTTCTTTTTCTTTTTTATGTAGAAGCTTGTGAATATTAGTTTCAAACAATATTCGATTTTTTATTACAGAAAATAAAAGTTGAAATTTTGTATCTAGTAGAAGATAACATTAAATAAGAAAAAGTAGAGAAACGAACAACTTGTTAACTTATACAGATACAGTACGTATACACTCTGATGCTTCCTTTCTAGTATGATTTTGATGTGAAAAATCACCCTTAGGTAAGAAAAAAAATAACAAAATATATATATATATATATAGAAAGAACTAACTGGAATATCGACAAACTACCTACAGTAACGGAAGTATATTATCAACCTTACATTTTCTATATACTTTCTTTAAAGTGCTACAATTGCACAATATAATATACCCTTGAGTAATTTACAATATTCGTAAATTATACTTTAAATAATATAAAATTTTAAGAAAAAAAAAACGAAATAGAATTATTATTATTATTATTATTTTCTACATCTTTTTCACTCCATTTTTCTAAGATCTCTGACATCTACTTCTCTACAAGTATATATAGGGATATAAAAATTTATAATTTATAACTTTATTTACTTTCCGTGTATAATAAATAAATAAATTTCTCTTGATAGGGGAAAATATCCTCTCTCTCTCTCTTTTTTTAAAAAAAATAACAGTGCATTAAGGACGAATCATATTATCTTCCATCACTTTTAATAAGATTGCATCAGTTATCCCCAATATGAATACGTTACTACTTTCAATCTCATTTGCTTTCCTGCTCAAACTCGTTAGAATTTCAAAACTTCCATTTATTTTCGTTAGTTTGAAGGATTATGATAAGTTTCCATTTATGTACACTAAAGGAAATTAATCGTTTGTTGTCGAGACCTTCAACCTCGATTTGCTATTGCACCTTTTGGTTTTCATTGAAGAGAAAAGGCGTTTTGTATGACTAAAGATGAAGAGAAAACAAAAAGAAGAATGAGAAAAAAGGGGAAAAAATACTTGGTTACATGTCTAGAAATATCTTTTGACGTTCATTGTGAAGGGAACACTCCCAAAAGGGATGTTCGATCGGGAATATTCATTGACAGGACATAGGACGACCAGTGGATAGTTTGAAGAAAGACGAAAGAATGTCGATGAATGGAACCAAGATATCGTTTACTTAAATCAATAAAACACTTCTGAAGCATTACTTTTATCTTTTTTTTATTTATTAATTTTTATTTTTTATATCTCTTCTCCATTCTTTTTACTATTGATGATAATATTTTAATAGAGTTACTAAAAAAAGAGCAAACCGTTTAAATCATTGAAAAACTTCTCCGTAAAAGATAACTAAAATATTTAAGATAATATAAATAGATATGAAGATTTTATTATTCTTTAATATATTCTTTTCTTTTTCTTTTTATTTTAGATAAGAGAAAAAGAAATATATAGGCCTATATATATAAGTTGTAGGTAGTGAGTCACGCAAATTCTTGAACATACGAAAAGATATTCTTGATGCTTTTAATATTTTAGAATTATCATTGATAAAGCCTCACGAATAAAATGAAATATTCATATATTAAGTAACATATTTATTATGTTATAATTGCTTTAAATTATTTAATTACATTAGAAATTAAACAATTTTATGGTAATTTGTAGTTATGTTATTTAATAGTTTCGGTTATTATTGTACCGTCAGAAGATAAATATGAATTTATGGAAATTATTTATTGAGCAAATTTCCGTACAGAAGGATCCTTAAATAGTTCAGAAGGATTCCGAAATCGATTCTTTTCCATACTTGTACCTTTCATCTTAAGGGTTTGTCCAACCGTGTCAACTGGTCTAGGATCTCTTTGATGTAACTCATTGTACAGTTTAAATGTATCGTAAATCCTAAGATAATCAACTAATCTGTTTACAAGATTATGTAATTTAAATTTGAATGGTGTTCTATAATTGTGTAAGGAATAATTGACAGATGAACAGGTTGTACTTTGGTATTAATTAAGTAAACAAAATATGCGTAGCTCAACAAAGGTAAGTTTTGAAGATATATTATATATTTATATGTAATTCTTTATTGAAATTAAAATGGATAGTATAAAAAAATGAACAACTTACAGTACATTAAGCAAATTTTAATTGAATCGAACGTTGTTGTTGCTGCAAAGTAATGGATTTTTATGTTAATGTATCTTTATTTTTCTTATTATTTTTGCTTGAGATATTACGAATTTGTTGATAATATAAGTGCTAAATAAACTTACTATAAGTGTAATCTACGTAAAGATTAAAAGAAAGAAAAAGAAATTTTGTTTAGGTCAATCCAATCTTAAGAATTTATCAACAGAATAGATTTAGAAGAGTAAACATTATTAATGAAACTTATAGCTTAAAACTGATTAATATATAAATTAATTAATAGAGTGAAGACTAGCAATAGAGTAGAGAGTAATGTTTACATTATTAAATTTGACTTATAACATTATAATTTCAATTAAAATGAGTTATTTTGTTGTTGTTTTTTTTTAAAGCAAACTTCCTACAAATCATTCCAGATTTTCTCGTATAAAGTCGAATGGCTTTCTTATAATACATCTTTGAAAAACCTCATTTATATATCTTTAAAAGGACGTTTCAGTTTAGGCGAGTGTCCAAATTACGCATCTTTCTTCCAATACGAAAAGCCTGTTGCTCAGATTGCTTTTATTTATTTTATATATATATATTTTTATATTGTTATTTTTGGAACAATGTAAGTATGTTGCACGTTTACTAAAAGTGTAAGACAAGTCGAAACAAAAGAATCATAAGATTATCGAAAGCTAAACAAGTAGGATAGGCCATACTTGTTGTTATTGATAAGAAAAGTTGATATAGCTTGTTTCTTCCATCTTGTTTGTCATTGTTTTATCCGTCTTTCGTTCTTTTGTTTCGATTGTTTTCCGGTTTCTCTACTTTACTGCTTCTTCTTATCTACGATACGTCTTTGGTTAGTCTCGATCTTTGGGATCATTACACGCAATTATCATTTTTATCTTATTGAGTAGGTTAATTCTTCTTCTATCTTGTTCTTAATTTTTCTCATTACCTGCTTATTTAAGCGTGTAGAATTCTAAATTTTAGCTTCGTTAACTCTTAGGCTACCCATCAGTTCTGTAATCTATATACTTCTCTATACAAGTCTACGAAGAAAATATGAGGAATTTTTAACATTTTATAACTAAAAGAACGTTATAATTTTTAATATATTATTAATTTTCACTTTCACAAACATATTCAGCAAGAAAATGGAAAAAAAATGTATCATTAGATAATTATAGGTCTATTCCCTCATCTATCTTCAATATATACAATTATAAATAAATATATCTTATAAATACACCTGCACAAATTACTTAGGTTTATTTATTTTTCATTAAATAGATGTATAATTAAACTTTATCAAATGAAATTTACGTAGAAACGAAGGAAACAGAACGATAAGCATTTTCCTGGATGGACGCTCAATTTCTATTTGGATGTACAAATGTTGATGTAGATCGAATGATATCAGACTTATTTGAACTTAATTAAGGAAATCAGTTCACTAGACTCACGGGAAGTGCACTTGTCAACTGTTTCAAATGAGATTTCACGAATTCTATTCCCCTAAACAGGAACTTATCAGAAACTCTATTCTGCTCCAAGAGTCTCTTCGCATGGAATAGAATTACTAAGAAGTTCTTCAAAAAATTTTAAAATGACTTGAAATTTTACGATAAAAATCGAAATGTAAGATAAAATATTTAATATATTGCAATTTTAAAATGTTGATTTTTATAAACTGTTTTAAAAAGTACATTTTTTAACATGTCGCGAATGCTTTTGTTAATTAATTTACAGAAGAACGAACTTAAAATTTTATAAATAAATTGTATAAATAAGCTTAGAAATTCATCTAACTTTAACTAAATTAATAAATTTCCTATTATTAATCCGTTCTCTTTATGATAAAATACAAATTATATATTTATATAAACTAATTTCGGATTATTTTATAAGAATTATACATTAATTACGAACGGCACGACTTTTAGAATTTTAATAGTTTCCACGAATTGTGTGTGCAGTGTCACATCATCGGAATACTTAATAGGTGAGAAGATTAGAGAAAAAGGAGAGCAAACAGCGCCAAAACTTCCACTACATTAAAGTATTTTCACGCTTAACAAGTAGCAGAAGATAAAGATTGTTGGAGAAAAATCTAATTGGCAGATGTTTAAGGAAAAAAAAAGAAGAAGAAGAAGAAGAGGAAAGAAATCACAAAATGATGTTACGACCTTTCTTTATCCAATTATCTTACAGGAGTTTGCCTTGTATATCGACAAACGAAGTGAAATTTATGTGGTCTTTAATTTAGGCTAGACATATCGACTAAAAAGTCGTTCCCCATTAAACAGTAGCAAGACATTAGTTGGAAATCTGATTGTTCCGACTTGGCAGAGCGAAGGAAGCCATTGTCCCGAGAGAACGGGTTGAGTCGTCCTTCCTAGCCTTACACTTTCGCTTTAATTAATGGGTCGAGGATAATAGAGTTAGCAAAGCCGCCTGTGTAGAAACTCAACCTCGAAGGACGAAGGGACACGGACCGTCAACTTCGTGGTTCCCCACGGATTCGAGTCAGGCCAGCTTATTTGTTGGTTTACTCTATTAATGTAGCATACAAAAGTAAAGGGGGGTCGTACATCAATCACATCAAGCGACAAGTCATACATTATATAGTCCTGTGTAGTATTCGAATCGACAGAGCGTAACATTGGTCACAAACACAATTGCAGGTGATAGGATGGAGGAAGAGACGGAAGAGGAGGAAAAAGAAGAAGAAGAAAGGGTTTAAAAAAATTCCAGGATAGCAATTTCGGAAAAGGACACGTCAAGAGCAATGTACCGATGTTGAAACAATAATCTAAGGTATCCACGCAGAAGTGTGAAAATGTCCCACAGGCCTGTTGTTTGGCTAACCACACCTTTCGTTTCCTCAAACCAAGCGTTGGTAAAAGAGATAAATGTATACGCCTCATGTAACCAAGCTTATCTTAAACAATTCGTTTCACTTTTGCAACATTAACCTTAGGAGAAAAAAATAAATAAATGGCTATTATGTTGAAGTGAATGGAATGAATTGTATTACACTCGTTTAATACGACAATTGTTTACGCGTGTATACCGTATTATTAAGGTTAAAAATTATTATAAAAATAAAATATGATGATTAATTATAGAAGAAGAGATTGTAGAAAAAGTTAGATAATAACTGAATCTAATGTTGATATTATAAAGAATTTTTTAACGTTTGAACAAATTTCTATTGTTTATGGGAAAATTTCCTGGAAAATTCCAGATAAATCTTTAAAATGTGGAAAATGTAGATAAGTGGGATTATAAGAATAAATATTAAATGTTAAATTTTAAATTTGTATCTTTTCTCAATTAAAAATTACATTAAATTAAATTAAACAATGCTTATTTTGTTTTTTGTTTTATTCCTTCTGGATATAATTAAATTTATTTATTACTAATATAGAATTAAATTTATAAGTAGAATAATATTAATTATAATTTAGATAATAAGATTTCCAAAATTATATTTATTATATAATAAGAATTTTTAATGATGAAATTCTAATTTATTTTTCATTAGTCAGTGAATGAGAAATTTGTGTGTAATGGAAATAAATAAATATATTTTATGTTATATATTTATTAAAAACAGTAAAATATATATATACATAAAAAATTCTGTTCGTAAAATTAAATATTTGTATAATTTGTGTATAATTGTAAAGAGGAAAAAATGAATAATAATTATATTATTAGAAATAACTTTAGTTGAAATGATTAAAATATTAAGCTGTTTCGTTGATGTGTTTCTTGATTTAATTTTAATTTTTTTACAATAAATATTTCAACGCTCTTAATGAGTATTCTGCAAATTATATAAGAAGAAAACATTCCGGATTATTTAATTAAAATTGAAACAGGAACTGAGGATTAAAAAAAAAGGATAAAGTAACTTCTCGACTTGTAAACATCACCTAAAAAAGTTGCTAGGATAATTCTAATCACATTAAGTTTCGACTTTTATATTTCCTCTTTTTTACCTCTATTTATTGACGTCATATCATTTATGCAGAATACGTAATTCGGTACGAAAAAGTTATATATATATATATTTAGGTGAATAAATCTGCGTTTGTCACATTCAATATATCTAGCAGAGGAGCGATATGTGGCAGTATAAACTAAACTCTTTCGTATACTACCCAATCAATAACTGTAACTTATATGTAGAGCGTAACGAATCCACGTGTTAAGAAAGAACCAACATCTTACCTTGATGAAGACATCCTAAGAAAAAAACGTTAATCCAAAACACCGTCATCATCATAGATAAGAGGCTCAGTAGATGCGAAACAATCCTTGTATTTTATCACACGTGACTCGTTTGACGTCAAAGATGAGGATTTTCAGGAGTGTCTTCGTCTTCATCAGATATGTATAGTTATTGATATAATCTCTGTAAATGTTTCTTGGAAACGGACATCGTTAAGCTTCCTTGTGAAGTTCGTATGGATCATACCCGTTGTACAGAGTCGGTGGTTATATAGGAAGGAAGCAACCACACTGAGCATGCTCTCCTGGATTTGGACGATGCTACTGCAGTAGCTGTTAGCTAGGGCGGGGAGAATACTAGCTTGGTATGGGAGAGACAATAAAGCTGGACTCCTAGATATTACTAATTTCCATTGGACTCTGTTATGTTCGTGCTGGGAGGTATAAAAAGGGTCACCTTTGTACTCCACCCTGTGTTAAGTTGTTACTATTAAGCGAGTCTAAGAATGTTTTATATCTTCTCTGTTGTGATGGGTGCTTGCTGCCTTCACGAAGCAACAAGTAAAGCTAACATTTGATTGATTCTATTGAAACTGTATTAAATCAGCCGTTTAAACAACGCTGATTCTTTACTTTAAACTTTTTTATTTATTGATTCTATTGATGTTTTAAAGTATTTTCCAATTTTTGTAGTTTTACGAAAGCGAAATTATTCATCGGAAATTAATTTTTAAATATATTTTTTTTAGATAATATTTTAAAATCGTGTTATATCCTTCATTAAGCAGCTTTAAATCTTGAAAAAAAAATTATTATTTAAAAAAAATTTTTTAATTAATTATTTTAAACCATATTGGCTATTATTTATTTTACTTAATTAAACATTTATATAAGGTTTATTATATTTACAAAATTCTTTTGTCTATTAATATAAAAATAAGAATAAACCTCGACTCTAGCAATATGAAACTTGCTTTCATATCAACACTGATTAAAGGGAAAGAATGATTTACAGGGGCAAAAATGATAATGTTTCGCATCTAATTTTAATATCGCATTTAAAATTACATAAAAATAAAAAATAAATTTTAATTAATAAAAAGGAAAATATTATATTACATTGTGCCATTTAAAAATTACAAGAATTTTATTCGTTAATTATAAAGTTATAGCACATTTTTTTTTTAAATTTCCAAATAAAAATCTGTCGGTCAAAGAAACTATTAAAGAAACGCATTAAAAGTAATTTATTCTAGTGCCAAGATAACAAAAGACTTCGTGAAACAATGACTCATCTAATTAAAAATAAGATCTTCTCTTTGGTGCTTGGAAATTGTCTTGATTAACTGCCCAACATTGATTAACTTACTAATGATGAAAAAACATTCGATATGGCTGATCTTAAACCGGAAAAAAAAGAAAAAAAATTAAGGAAATTAACTAATTTTAAATATGTTTAAAACATTCTTTACGAATATAGATAAAAGAAAAAAAAATAATTTACAAAAGTAAAATAAATTAAACACCTTTAACACTGCTTAAACGTATTTATTTTATTATATTATTATTATTTTACTTTTTCAGCTGTTACGTAGGCCTATATATAATATGGGAAAGTGCCGTAATCGTGGCAAATTTGACCCTCCGGGGTTTTTACAAATCTCCGACAGAAAAAGATTCCTGGATTTGCGTATGTTGGAGGGAACCACTTATAAGGAGCGGTGGTTAAATAAACACCTTTTCAATGAGAACCGAAGAAAAGTGAGGACCGATTTTTGATCCCCACTTTATATCAAAAAAGACATTCGGAACTAATTTCTACGAGTCTAACAGCTGGGACAGATCTTCAATAAATGAAAAAATAAATAAATAAAAATAGGAAAATATAATTTCGTGTTTGTCTCTATCGCCAGGGAGAAAGGCGATTTATAGGAAATTTTGTTAGCGTTATTAGGCTAAACGGGATTTAATAGGACCACTTCGACACGATAATGCATTTCTCGTATACGAAGGATGTAAATTTAATAAGTACAACATCTAAATTAAATTATAAAATGATTGGGATACGAAATAATTGAACGAATAAACAATCCAAACGATTTGTATTGTAGAATAATAATAATTTGGCCAATTGTTGGAAATCCGAATCTAAAAATGGCAGAAGAAATAAATCTTTTTCACGTCAAATGTCCGATTTGTCTGGNTTTTTATTAGTAAAAACTAAAAATATACTTATAAAAATTGATATATATATGTATATATTTTTTTATTCTTATAACATAAAAATACATATTTTTTTTTATCCTGTTTTGAATTTATTTATTTATTTTTTGTAATTTAAATTTTAAATTTCGCTTCTTTTATAGGAAGAAAAAAAAATCTATAAAATTTTCTAAATATAAATTTAATTTTTTTTTAAATTAATATACATATATATTTTTTAAAGAGTAACTAATAAAAGAATTAATTTAAATTTTTATTCTAAGTTTAAATTACAAAATAAAATACAGCCGAATTAGGAAACAACCGACAAACAAACAGGAAGAAACTCTGCAAAGTTTCATGTTACTAATTGCAAAAATCAAAGAGGAAGGAGGAAAAAAAAAATGGAAAAAAAATCATCAAACATCTTTATTTTCAGATAGGAAATAATAAAAAAAAAACAAACTTTATTTATCTGCAGCGAGCAAGTAGAGGAATTGGATATGGGACTGAATATATATATTTTTTTTCTTATAGGTTGAAGTGAAAAGGGTGTATACCTCACAGTAATGCTAATGTCGATAGAACGTACTTAACTTCGAGTGAGTAATTTCCTCAGGTCTGAGTCGCGCCAGTTACGGTCCCCAAAGGAAATGTTTTGTGGTACCCTGATAGAACCGCCGATCTAATAATTATGTTGGGCACGGTTCTGACCGTCATCTAGATAGCTTCAAGTCGATAGTTAATGGGATTAAATTTACCACTTTTATTTAAGTGACGAGATGATTTTTTGATTTGTAACCGTTTTTTTTTTATGTTGGAATTTTTATAATAAAATTGAAACCGAATGTAAATACTAGATATAACCTAAATTAATTCTTTTTATTTATTTTATTTTTTACTAATTAAAAATAACGTTTAAAAACATTGGCGATTTTAACACATCTTAAGGATTTTACGACTCTGTGTAATCGTTAAGATCCTGTGTAATAATTAGGAAGGACTCTGTATGAATTTCAGGACTCTGTTTGATCATTAGAGAGATGAGAAAGATACGTTAAAATCATCCAGATTTTAACGCATTACTGTGTGATTATTAGAATTGTTGTTACTATTATTAACGATTGAGACGTTTAGAGTAACGTTTTCGTTTTTTTTTTTATATATATATATTTAATTTAAATATAATAATAAAAAAAATGAAAGTAGATATCATATTTTGTGGGATTAACAGAAAGAGAGAATATGAGAGTTTTCAATATTCTTTCGACAAACATGACATATCGTCAGTCAAGTAATATATCAAAAGACAAGATGTGTGCAGTTGCGAGGTTTGGCAAACAAACACTCAAGCGAAGCAAAGCGAAGGTTGGAAGGATTACTTCGCTCTCTTTGGCTTAATTTCTGTAATCTTTGATTGATGGTTGCTTTATCTGGTATGTCATCACGTCTGGCTTAAGAATCCCAATGTAATTATGGGGCAGTAAGTCTTTTGAAATTAAACGTTACGTTTATTAAAAATATTGGTCGTTCCGATGTCAATGCTGAAGCTTATTGTGTCTTCCCCGCTTCTCTACGGATTTACGATATTTAAATACAGATTTGTTCGATTTTCTACTTGCGTCCAGCTTATTTGTTGATCTATCGATTTTCAACTTTTCATATACATAAATATATCAGCATTTTTTCATATATACAACTTTTTAAATTTAAATATATTATTATTATTATTTTCTTTTTCTATTATGAAACTTTATATTATCACAGAGTTAAAGAGACAATAAAAATATTTAATGGAGCTTAAACGATTTATTAATGTATCGCATCACTTTACTTTTAATTTAATTTTATTAAATAAATTAATAATTAAATAAATATACGATGTATGAATATACAAAATTTGTAATAATTTGTATATATTTTCTAATTAATATACAAAAAAAATTAATTAATTTACATTGTTCTTTGTTTTATTTATTTTTTAAATTTTGTTTTCCTCCCTCAGATAAAGAAAACTGCCTGTTATATACGTTAATATTTAATAAATAAAATAAATTTAATATTTGTATAAACGAAAGAAGAAGAAGAATTTTTTTTAAGTGAATAAAATTAAAAAATAAATTATAAATTATAGTTTCTTGAATATGTTTGTAATATTTGAGGAGAAACACGAAGCAAGAGAAATTCGTTTCTCTGTTAACATGTGACGATTTCGATTTTCATCTGTGATTCTAAATTTAGAAAATAGTCCTAAAAATTTATGATTTGATTCTCTGAATTCCCCTCCAGTTTCCCCTTTCTTCTTCCTTCTTTTCTTTAATCCTAAAGCAACAGAAAGTTTAAATCCGAAGCCGATTACAATCAGATTAGTTCAGTATAGATAAGTGAAAATCAAACAAAATGCCTTTAAACGTAAAG
>NW_019384353.1:1001684-1003453 GCF_000671375.1 Centruroides sculpturatus | reverse complement strand
TAATCCAGAAGTCGGTTAACTACTCTAGCAGTAAAATTCGTGTTAAAATGGCCGTAATTTAATTAAAAATTAATGATTATTATTATTATTATTATTATTTGCAACTTAATAAAATTCCTACAAGTTTATTTATCAATTATAATTGCTTTTAAAATTTTTATTCTATTAAAATAATAATTATTTAACTGTTATTTATCTGTTTTATTATTTTAATTACGTTTTAAAAATATTTAAATTTGTCATTCTCGAAGAAATTAAAAAGCTCAGCTTAAATTATCAATTAAAATAAATGAATAAAAATCGTTAAATATAATTAATACAATTATTAACTCGTCTTATATTATTTCTAATTAATAATAATAATAAATTGTTAAATTTATTTTATATGCCTTAAAATGTTAAATATATAATACTTTAATTATGAACAATTTATGTATTTTCGTGCAAAGCGGTAGTATTAACATTAAAGTATTGTTTACTCGACGACATTTGTTGCTAATTGTCAATAGGGTTTCCGGTCGAAACCATCAAGTAAGTACAGTTTCCTTGTCGTCAAAAGCGAATATCATCAACGAATACAGTTTGTCACCCTAACAGCAATTTTAACATCCTTTCACTGCATTAAATAGAAATTTAACTGCTTTATCTTTAATGTTTATAATCACTGTACCTTTGCTTCTGTCTAATTCGTCAATGCAGTTTATATAATGAGTAAGAATATTTAAGATTTAATTATAAAAATGAATAATAATAATAATAAATTTTTATATTATTATTATTTTTTTTAATCTTTCGATTGTTCTCGGTAAAATTATTTTAAAATATCACGATGTAATAATACGTTACCTATAAAAATATAATTCTGCTACGGAAGTATTATGACGTAACAATAAGTTAACGTATTAAAATATCGTGACGTAATAATTCTTCTGTAGCTAAAGTGATGTAAAAATAATAATACTTCGGTTACTACAGAGTAGTGACGTAAGAATATTTCTGTCGCTAAAATATCGTGACGTAACAATACTTCTGTCGCTAAAATATCATGACGTAACAATACTTCCGTCGCTGAAATATTATTACGCAACAATATATCTATCTCTAGAGTATTGTGACTCAACAATACGTTTGTGTCTGAATTCGCTGTGACGCAACAATACATTTTTTTTTTCAACGTGATATTAGAAATTTACATGATTTCAATAATGAATAAATAATTAATTTTATGAATTTTATTTTTATATTTTAATTTTTTGTAAAGGTGTAAAAAAATATTTATTATTAAAAATTGATCTTTATAAAATAATAATAATATTTTAAAAATTGTCAATTATCTTTTATCATTTCAGCGAGCAATTGTGTGTTATTTTGGTAGCATCGAACAATTGCTGTAATGGATCTGATATCACATACAGTGTATGATATATAAGAACCATTTTAGCAGATAACAAAACGTTTTCTACTGATTGTTGTTAATGATGAAACTATAATTTCAACGTAACAGTATTATAACGAATTAAAAAGTTAAATAAACAAGATTAATTTATATTTATAAACCCAACATAACACGGTTTTTAAATTATAAAATTTAATTATAATTTTTTTAAAAAAATTTCCAATTAAAAATAATAAATAATAAATTTACATTTCGATCTATAAGAATTCTTATTTAATTTTAATAAATAACAGAAAAATATTTTTAAAATTAATTATATAATACATACTTTCTCTTCCTTTTGTTTTTCAGAGGATAAATTTACATGAAAATA
>NW_019384353.1:996939-1001633 GCF_000671375.1 Centruroides sculpturatus | reverse complement strand
TAAATAATAATAATTTTAATTATTTTTTTTCTACATTAATATAAGAACAATAATAAAAATCTAGTAATATAATACTCTATTTTTTATTATTATTTTTTAAAATTTATTTTTATTTAACTAGAAAACAAAAATAAAAATTATCTAACTGATAAAAAATAATTAAAATAATAAGATAGATTTTTAATTAGTTATATGGAAAAAAATAAAAGAATATAAACATTAAAAATTTATTTGAAATGAATAAGAAAGAAGAAGAAGAGAGGAAAAAAAAGCAATCATAAATTTTGAAAAATATATTATAAAATTTTAAAGAGGGGAAAAAAATTTCTTAAAGAATATCCTCGAATCAAATAAAAAAATGATGTTTTCATTTTATTTCAAACATTTATTATTTAATCCATAGGATAAGTAAAGTAAGCTATAGGCAAAGTAAATTTAAAATGAAGAGATACTCTTCAAACAAATCCCAACAGCAAGGAAATCCATCGCTTCAGTTTGGATAAACTTTAAGAGAACAACTTTTGTCCACAACGGAAATTATTCTTTTTGAAAGGGTTCTTCTCTATCCAACTTTGTTGCATTCGGATTTAAATCTGTGTTCTTAGTATCGTTGAAAGTTTAATTGGAAATAGCTAGCTTTCTAACGGATATTTAAATATAAGAGAATGTCAAGGGACAAAACGAATCTGCCTTTTATATAGGAAAGATATATATATAGGTTTTCTGTCTTCTTATTTTTCCTTTTAAAAAGAATCGTTTAAGTTAGGTTAAATGACTACTGCTACGTTCAATTAAGAACACGACAAACACGACATTTTCGTGACTAGTAGGTGGTTGGTTCTCACGCAAAATCCACCTCTTTACTTATTCACTAGCAATCTATCCATTAGATTTATGACAGGTGAAGTCTGTTGAGCATAAACTAGACTTGTTGAGTATTGTTTGCAGCTTATTTTTAATTCTTTATAATAAATTTTTTTATGTATTGCACCTAATTTTTCAATAGGCTCGTTTCAATTGAGTCATTTCAACAATTATTGGAGATTAGGGGGAGAGATTTTTTTTATAGTTTTTTTCCCCCTATCTTCCTCTAAATTTTTTTTTTATCATTCTACCATGCACAATGGAATCTATTCAAATTTTCTGCCTCGTTTTTACACGGTTCTGTAATTTTGCTTCAAGAATCCGCCGACGTGGTTCCATTTTCTATGTTCTGATAGTTGGAGCGTAATGTTCGATTATTGCATCTAAATTCTTCCCTGTACTATATATCACTTCGAAAATTATTTTTTTGTATAACAGTTATGTAACCAGACGTATTTATTTAATTATATCATAAATACTTCTAGCTACGTAATCACTGATAACAACGTCATATAGCGCGCATCACCTTAACATAAGTTTAAATGTATTGCATTTTTCTAATATTTTAAATTAATTTTTAAATAATAAAATTATAAAAAAAATTAATTTAGAAAGAAAGCAGAATTTTAAATAACAAAAATAATAGGCTTTTTGAATGATTATATCCATTTCAATTAGAAAATTTCTTACCGTTTCCTTTTTAATTTTAATGGAAAATTAGTAGTNAAATGCATTATTACTGGCAAAGTAAAAATAGTAATTATAATTAACCCATAATAAATAAAGGAATAGTTTAGCGTAACGTAGTTAAGACGTATATAAAATAATTATAAAATAAAATAAACTATTCGATAAATTTATTAAGTAAATGCAATTATATATAATCCGGATGCTGTTTAGAAACCTCTTAAGAAAATGAGGGTGGGAGAAAACAGAGAATAAATTAAATTTACTGTTACTTTAAAGTTAAAAGTACAGAATATATTTTATATTCTAAAAAGCCGTAATGTTACGGCCTGAGGTATTTTAATGCCAAACCATAAATAACAACTATTGTAAGGACATCACATGCCCGAAGCTCTTAGCCTTTGGTATATTAAGCAAGTGGATAAAGGTGACCGTTCCATGGATGACTGACCAATGATGTAACCCTTCCCCCCGGACAGAAAAGCTATTTCGTGCTTGTTGGCTCTCATCATGCGTTCTGTGCTTTCTTTCAAGCCTGGACAGAACTTCTCCTCCGTAATGGAAAGAAGTACATTTCTTGTGGAGAAACCGAGTTTTTAGAAGTAAAGAAATTCAATCCAACTGGTTATAAGACAAAATAGACCTTTTAACTTATATACTAATGCAGTTGGAAGAACAAAAGATTTGTTGGAGATTGCCACAAAGCACTCGATTCTATCCAAAATGATCATCAGCTGTTTGAACAAGAAAGGAGTCCAATGTCAAAACTGTCAAGCAAACTGCCATTTCGAAAAGTTTCTGATATTTTCCGACTGATTCTTTTCGAAATAAATGAGATATTTTAATATTTTATTCATAACATAAGAATTCAATTAATATTAAAATCAGTTGTCACTTTTCTTTATGTCTCAATAAATATTCAAAGTTGATTTTAAGTTTATCTTTTAGTATAGAAAGATTTTCTAGAAAGTAGTTATGCAAATGATTATTATAATCTCTTGATTAAAGCAATCATCTTGACGTTTAAAGAAATTGCTCACAGTTTATTATACGAATATAATATATTTTTAAAGTTATTTTTGCGGGATATATAATTAAAAAAAACACTCAGTTTTATACGTGAAAACAATTTATTTTAATTGTCTAAAATCATTTTTAAGAGAGAGAGAAAAATTTATTTTTAATAGTACAAGAACTAACATGAAATATTATTTTTACTATTTTTATTTTTGTTTTTCGATCGAGCGAAACAATTGCTGGCTATTCTTAATGTAGTTGGAAAGGAACAAAAATAGAATATGTTTATATTGATTGATACGAGAGATATCATCTTTCTATTTGTAATTTTAAATTTAATCTAATGATATTTTGAAAAAAAAGAGAAGAAGAAATAATAATAATAATAATAATAAAAGACTAAAAAGTCGTTTTATTGATCTATACAATGCAAGAGAATAGTCAAAGTTGATAGAAGGAAACCATCCATCTAATTTCAATATCGTCGACAACTCATCTCCAATGTATACAAAAATTAGTATGACCACTCACGGCCATATAACGCTTCAAAATTTCCAGAACCACTTCTTTCTTTCTTTGGTCCACTCCATCATTTGGCAGACGTGCTGGTGTTTTTCAATTATGTCGCATAGCAGCGAAGAAGTTAGATTCTGTCAAGATCCGTAACCTAGCGGATCAATAGCAGCCAAACTCTGCAATGTTACTTCTTTTCTTATATATATATATATATATAAAACTGCTTTTTTTAAATGTTTTTCTTTGAATAATTGAATCAATAGGTAGGTTTGTTAGACTATTGTGTTTACGTTGAATGAGTGAGATTGTAAAGGGGGGGGAAGTGGAAAAAAAAGTAAGAAAACTTATCCAAAAAAAACACGAGTTTAATATATAGTTACGTCATATGATCTCCCGGGATGTAGTTTTCAATTAGAGTGCCATACCGACTAGACGTGAGTAGAAGTGAAGCAATGGAAAACACTCTGATGCCTAGAATGTTGAATTAGTTGTCTTATATGGTGGGCAAAGTTTAATCTCTTTCTTAGAAAATAGTTTTTATCCAAGAACAATTACGCTTGCGAATTGCGTCTATTTTTTTCTTGGTGTTTATGCTTAGTAGAGGTCTTAGACGGGAGTGGGGGGTCGAAGAATCTTGCTTGGAATGCCGCTATGAGAGGAGGAACAAAAAAATAAAAAAAAAAGAGAAATGTTTGGCTCTTGTAACAACCTTATGGTATGTAAAGAGGTTGATGGTACTTGTCGAAATTTTTCCTATATATTTCTTTAAATAGTAGTGAATTTAGAATTTTGTTTAGCATATTCGTTTCTTTATTTTTTAATTTCGAGAAAAATTTATGCGTTTAAATCCAATTTTTCTTTTAGAACTTTATCCTTTAACATACCTAAAACTTTTTGTAACGTTATAAAACGATTTTTTATACCCCTATAAAGAGATTGAAGGGCAAAACTTTTATAGTAGTAGCTGACAAAAATCCTCTTTTATTTGGTTACTGACGATGGGGAGACGGGCGTCACGTGATCGCTTACCTCACTTTTTACCACAGAATTTACCGTACCTTGAAAGTTTTATTTTTTTTCTCGATTTTAGTTATTATTAGCTAACTTTTTTTGATTGATTCTCATATATATGTGTTTTCTGAAGTTGCAGATATTTTTTTATTAAGTTTCACGAATTTATGTTTTTTTATTCGCATTTTATATACAAAATATAAGAAAATTCAAAAATTAATTAAATGTTTTCAGAAATGCCATACTATAAGTACGTTGTGTGTTAGAGTACTATTGCGAATAGATATAGCCAATTATTTTGTAAACATATTTGTTATTTTAATTTTTATAAATTATTTAATTTGATGCAACGCGATGCGCTCAGAATCGATCAATTACAGTCGCGCGTTACTTAAGATGGCGGCGGGACCCGATTTAATTACTTCTTTATTTCAAATGTTAATTAGAGAGTGCTATTTTAATGTAATTTTAGACATAGTATATGTTTATTATAATTAATAAATTTATATAAGAATAATATATATTACTGACTGTAGTTTAATGCTTACTTGGCGCAATGTAACGGTAAAATATATAAAGCAAATTAATGCAATTTTTTT
>NW_019384353.1:980038-996855 GCF_000671375.1 Centruroides sculpturatus | reverse complement strand
TTAATATATGAATATATATATTTTAAAGATTTAAAATAGAATTAAAGCTGGTGGAAGAGTAATTTCTGCTTTATTTATTATAAGGAAAGTAAAGAATTTCATTTGGAAAATAATCAAGTAACAAATATCCTTCCATTTGTTGTTCAATGTAACAATTGCAATAGATTTAATGAGAAAGCAAATTCTAAATCTCTAGAGATTGTAATTTGTGTGTAATTTAGAAAGTTAAGCCAGTTACCATAATTCAGACAAGAATAAAGTATAGGAGTAACAGTTAAGAAAATTGAATTGATTTGAAATTTATTCTTAGAATTATCTAACATAAATAGGAATTAATTAAAATTTAATAATTAAAAATTTTATTTTATATTATTTTAAAATTATAAAAATTATATACAAAAATATTATAAAGTAATGTTTTGAAACTTTTCCTACTACCAGCAAATTTTCTTTTTTTAAGCATGATTAATGTTCTCTTAATTACTAATTTGTTTATGTTTCATATTTATATAATTATTTATGATTTAATAAACCATTGTCAAATAATAAGAAGAGTAATTACACAGTGGAATTATTTATTTTTACTTTCAAAACTTATGCAATAATGATGTTAATGTTGCTGTAAAAGCATAATTTAATCTAGAATGGTAATAATGTTAATTTTTGAGATTTCTCTGGACTCGTTGCTTGTAAAACCAGTTAAATCTTATGAAAAATGCCGTAAAATATATATAATTTTATTCATAAACTTTGTAATAAATTATATAAAGGGTGGCTCCAAAGTCAGTTTACCACCGAGAAGAATTAAATCTGTCTATTATTCAAATATCTTATAAGATCTTTGCAAGAATTGAGTGAATGGCTTGAAAGTAACGTGAATGAATGACTTTTGGGCCACCATTAAATATATTTTAACAATTAACAATATGACTTTAATAATGACAAAACTGATGCAAATTAATGCACGAGATAATGAGAGAGAGAAAAAAAATTAGTAACAGGAAAAAAGTTTAATTAAATTAATTTTATAAAGGATGGCCTAAAATTCAGTTAACCATTATGCGTTATTCAAATGCATTATTACTGGCAAAGTAAAAATAGTAATTATAATTAACCCATAATAAATAAAGGAATAGTTTAGCGTAACGTAGTTAAGACGTATATAAAATAATTATAAAATAAAATAAACTATTCGATAAATTTATTAAGTAAATGCAATTATATATAATCCGGATGCTGTTTAGAAACCTCTTAAGAAAATGAGGGTGGGAGAAAACAGAGAATAAATTAAATTTACTGTTACTTTAAAGTTAAAAGTACAGAATATATTTTATATTCTAAAAAGCCGTAATGTTACGGCCTGAGGTATTTTAATGCCAAACCATAAATAACAACTATTGTAAGGACATCACATGCCCGAAGCTCTTAGCCTTTGGTATATTAAGCAAGTGGATAAAGGTGACCGTTCCATGGATGACTGACCAATGATGTAACCCTTCCCCCCGGACAGAAAAGCTATTTCGTGCTTGTTGGCTCTCATCATGCGTTCTGTGCTTTCTTTCAAGCCTGGACAGAACTTCTCCTCCGTAATGGAAAGAAGTACATTTCTTGTGGAGAAACCGAGTTTTTAGAAGTAAAGAAATTCAATCCAACTGGTTATAAGACAAAATAGACCTTTTAACTTATATACTAATGCAGTTGGAAGAACAAAAGATTTGTTGGAGATTGCCACAAAGCACTCGATTCTATCCAAAATGATCATCAGCTGTTTGAACAAGAAAGGAGTCCAATGTCAAAACTGTCAAGCAAACTGCCATTTCGAAAAGTTTCTGATATTTTCCGACTGATTCTTTTCGAAATAAATGAGATATTTTAATATTTTATTCATAACATAAGAATTCAATTAATATTAAAATCAGTTGTCACTTTTCTTTATGTCTCAATAAATATTCAAAGTTGATTTTAAGTTTATCTTTTAGTATAGAAAGATTTTCTAGAAAGTAGTTATGCAAATGATTATTATAATCTCTTGATTAAAGCAATCATCTTGACGTTTAAAGAAATTGCTCACAGTTTATTATACGAATATAATATATTTTTAAAGTTATTTTTGCGGGATATATAATTAAAAAAAACACTCAGTTTTATACGTGAAAACAATTTATTTTAATTGTCTAAAATCATTTTTAAGAGAGAGAGAAAAATTTATTTTTAATAGTACAAGAACTAACATGAAATATTATTTTTACTATTTTTATTTTTGTTTTTCGATCGAGCGAAACAATTGCTGGCTATTCTTAATGTAGTTGGAAAGGAACAAAAATAGAATATGTTTATATTGATTGATACGAGAGATATCATCTTTCTATTTGTAATTTTAAATTTAATCTAATGATATTTTGAAAAAAAAGAGAAGAAGAAATAATAATAATAATAATAATAAAAGACTAAAAAGTCGTTTTATTGATCTATACAATGCAAGAGAATAGTCAAAGTTGATAGAAGGAAACCATCCATCTAATTTCAATATCGTCGACAACTCATCTCCAATGTATACAAAAATTAGTATGACCACTCACGGCCATATAACGCTTCAAAATTTCCAGAACCACTTCTTTCTTTCTTTGGTCCACTCCATCATTTGGCAGACGTGCTGGTGTTTTTCAATTATGTCGCATAGCAGCGAAGAAGTTAGATTCTGTCAAGATCCGTAACCTAGCGGATCAATAGCAGCCAAACTCTGCAATGTTACTTCTTTTCTTATATATATANAGAGGCATTGTTACAGCTACTATGAGATTACTTACTCGGTTTTTATTCTGCTATTATAAAGTTTAGATATGTGGTAATAAAACTTCATTCCTGTAAACAAAATATAACCATCAGTTGCATTTGTTTTAAGATAATTCTAATGATTCTTTATATTCTTAAAGTTTCCTTATTTTATTACGTTTATCTGAATTATATAGACGATATAATGATTAATTTAATCTTTAATTTTAATTATTGTATTATTGGAAAAGATTTTAAATGAATATAATTAACTCATTCCAGAAAATTAGCCCTTAATACATTTCTCATCACTAATAGATCTTTAAATTTCCAATAATTTAATGTTCTTAAGCTACTTAATGCCGTGGTGAGATTCTAATTTTAAATATGAACCATCAATTAATAAAGGTTTAAAAATGCTTTAGGGAAAATTTCGAATTTTGATATGGATAATCTCATTGATATCACTTCTTTGATACTTTTTTAAATGAAAAAGACGAAGGAAAATCATTTTTTTTAATCTATAAAATAACATTTTTCTTAATAAATTTAATAACTATNAAATGCATTATTACTGGCAAAGTAAAAATAGTAATTATAATTAACCCATAATAAATAAAGGAATAGTTTAGCGTAACGTAGTTAAGACGTATATAAAATAATTATAAAACAAATATTTCAGTAATAATTTTTACGAATGATACATTTACTTTAGTAGAACGTATACAGATATTTCTGGAAAGGAATAAAAAAATATTATCTAATTATATAAAGTGTTCTATAATCAGTTATATATTATGAAGTGTGCAAAGATTATAACCACGTTCATCTAACAGACAGATGCCTGGTGACAAAAATATAGGCAGCTGTAGTTAGATCGATATGCCCGATTACTCCCATCGGCCTAGATGGTTACAGTTGTCAAGTTTTACATTGGCATGGCAGCTGTCTTCGAGTTACAAAAATAACGGTAAATTTGACGTTTCGCCTGTTCTAACTCTTTCCATGTGAAAGGTTTTTGTTTTAATGTGTCAAATACTTTCTATGATCTCCAAATTTCATTATTTCTCCATCACTTCGATACTACTGTATCACACGTAATAATAAAAATATTTTTCAACTTTACTTCATTTTTCTTTCATTTTTACATTCTATCCAATTTCTTTTCTTTTTTTGTTTTGTTTTCGTCAATTGTTTTTAATTTTTCCTTTGAATAATTTTGAATCCTTATCGTTTAATTTATTACAATTTTTGCTTTGATTCTACTTTATTTTTCTCTAAATTTTTCCCAAATTCTACAATTTTTTCAATTGTTTTTAATTTTTTCTTGAAATAATTTACTTTTGATCGTTTAATATTAATTTTTACTTTATTTTTTCCATATTTTCCCTAATTTTTACTTTATTTTTTTCCATATTTTCCCTAATTTTTACTTTATTTTTTTCCATATTTTCCCTAATTTTTACTTTATTTTTTTCCATATTTTCCCTAATTTTTACTTTATTTTTTTCCATATTTTCCCTAATTTTTACTTTATTTTTTTCCATATTTTCCCTAATTTTTACTTTATTTTTTTCCATATTTTCCCTAATTTTTACTTTATTTTTTTCCATATTTTCCCTAATTTTTACTTTATTTTTTTCCATATTTTCCCTAATTTTTACTTTATTTTTTTCCATATTTTCCCTAATTTTTACTTTATTTTTTTCCATATTTTCCCTAATTTTTACTTTATTTTTTTCCATATTTTCCCTAATTTTTACTTTATTTTTTTCCATATTTTCCCTAATTTTTACTTTATTTTTTTCCATATTTTCCCTAATTTTTACTTTATTTTTTTCCATATTTTCCCTAATTTTTACTTTATTTTTTTCCATATTTTCCCTAATTTTTACTTTATTTTTTTCCATATTTTCCCTAATTTTTACTTTATTTTTTTCCATATTTTCCCTAATTTTTACTTTATTTTTTTCCATATTTTCCCTAATTTTTACTTTATTTTTTTCCATATTTTCCCTAATTTTTACTTTATTTTTTTCCATATTTTCCCTAATTTTTACTTTATTTTTTTCCATATTTTCCCTAATTTTTACTTTATTTTTTTCCATATTTTCCCTAATTTTTACTTTATTTTTTTCCATATTTTCCCTAATTTTTACTTTATTTTTTTCCATATTTTCCCTAATTTTTACTTTATTTTTTTCCATATTTTCCCTAATTTTTACTTTATTTTTTTCCATATTTTCCCTAATTTTTACTTTATTTTTTTCCATATTTTCCCTAATTTTTACTTTATTTTTTTCCATATTTTCCCTAATTTTTACTTTATTTTTTTCCATATTTTCCCTAATTTTTACTTTATTTTTTTCCATATTTTCCCTAATTTTTACTTTATTTTTTTCCATATTTTCCCTAATTTTTACTTTATTTTTTTCCATATTTTCCCTAATTTTTACTTTATTTTTTTCCATATTTTCCCTAATTTTTACTTTATTTTTTTCCATATTTTCCCTAATTTTTACTTTATTTTTTTCCATATTTTCCCTAATTTTTACTTTATTTTTTTCCATATTTTCCCTAATTTTTACTTTATTTTTTTCCATATTTTCCCTAATTTTTACTTTATTTTTTTCCATATTTTCCCTAATTTTTACTTTATTTTTTTCCATATTTTCCCTAATTTTTACTTTATTTTTTTCCATATTTTCCCTAATTTTTACTTTATTTTTTTCCATATTTTCCCTAATTTTTACTTTATTTTTTTCCATATTTTCCCTAATTTTTACTTTATTTTTTTCCATATTTTCCCTAATTTTTACTTTATTTTTTTCCATATTTTCCCTAATTTTTACTTTATTTTTTTCCATATTTTCCCTAATTTTTACTTTATTTTTTTCCATATTTTCCCTAATTTTTACTTTATTTTTTTCCATATTTTCCCTAATTTTTACTTTATTTTTTTCCATATTTTCCCTAATTTTTACTTTATTTTTTTCCATATTTTCCCTAATTTTTACTTTATTTTTTTCCATATTTTCCCTAATTTTTACTTTATTTTTTTCCATATTTTCCCTAATTTTTACTTTATTTTTTTCCATATTTTCCCTAATTTTTACTTTATTTTTTTCCATATTTTCCCTAATTTTTACTTTATTTTTTTCCATATTTTCCCTAATTTTTACTTTATTTTTTTCCATATTTTCCCTAATTTTTACTTTATTTTTTTCCATATTTTCCCTAATTTTTACTTTATTTTTTTCCATATTTTCCCTAATTTTTACTTTATTTTTTTCCATATTTTCCCTAATTTTTACTTTATTTTTTTCCATATTTTCCCTAATTTTTACTTTATTTTTTTCCATATTTTCCCTAATTTTTACTTTATTTTTTTCCATATTTTCCCTAATTTTTACTTTATTTTTTTCCATATTTTCCCTAATTTTTACTTTATTTTTTTCCATATTNCAGAGAATTAACGCATAGCGGTATTATGCACAACTTATTTTAAACTCTCTCTTAACGATCAGATAGAGGTGTAATTATTTAACTTATTGATATATATATATTTGTTTTTTTTCTTTTATAACTGTTCTTTTTTCATGTGATACTAGAAAAAAAAGTAATTCACTCTAAGGATATTATTATATATATCTATAGCATCAAGCAAAATAACTGCACCTTCTTTGATTGACTATTTCATCAGTTAGCAATGATATTCCCAGGAGGTAAACGTCATTCCTTCTTCAGCTTCAGCTTCACAATCTCGTGAAGTTACAGAGAAGAATGTAACTTTGCGTCATAGAATGAGTCATTAGCGGAGAAGAAGACATTGAGCTTCTTCTAAGGTTATATTTCTGTCTATCCCCCCCTCTTACCAGAACTCTTAAAGACCTGCTTTCTTCGTATCTCTAGGGAAAAATCGCCGTTAATGTGCCTTTCTGATCCATTGGTTCCATTTCTCTGGGACCCAGCTGGCTCTTTCCAACGCTACTTATTTACAGATAGAAAATGCATGGGTTTAAACTTTAGCTACCTATGCAATACCAATTGATGTGCTATTTCGTATCACGCTTTGCATTAAAATAAAGAAAAAAAAATGTCTAAAGATACCTAAGAAAAATATAATAAAATTAATTCAAGTATCATTCGTTGGTTAACAAAACTCTTTGTTATGATAGGATTTAAAGATTTAGAAACTTTTAATGGGTTACAATGACTTCTTTATATATTCAAGTTACTCTTTTTTTATTATTATTTTGCATGAATTTTCAATTTAAATGTATATTTAAATTTGAAATCATTACATATTCGTTTCCACTAGTTTAATTTTATATTTTGAACGTTATTTACAATAGTAAATATAATTATTTTACAACTTAATTAATTAAAATTGTAAATTTTTGTTACAGTTATTTGTTAATAGTTTATCATTTTTTAAATTTATGTGTATACAGTCGACCCCTCTATAACACTACTGATTATTCCGTTTTATATGAATTCCATTTTGTACGAGTCACTTAGATTTTGCAAATACGTGAGCCGTTCACAGCCCGGCACACGCATTTGTAAAATCTAAGTGACTCGTACAACATGGAATTCATATAAAACGGAATAATCAACAGTGTTATAGGGAGGTCGACTTGTATAGTATTACAGTAATAAAATACTACTATAGTAACAAGAAATGCATTAACTTTTATTATTGTAGTAGTAGATTAGATTAGTTACGCTATTGTTTACTAAGACAATTTTCAAGAGTAACAGACTACAGTAACTACTATTACAATAACAAAAAAAAATTCTAGTAAATGTCATATACTGCAAATGTACAGTACAGGATGTGCGTAATTATAATTTCTCTACTCAGACCACGCTGTATTTGCATACCCATAAGCGGATTGCTACCAAAATTTGCATACAGACTACCCAAAGGGTGGGAAAAAGGATTTTACAAAAAAAAAATTAATTCAAAAAACTTCCGCTAGGAGATGCATTACAGGAAAATACACAAAACAATAGTAAAAATACAATAAAAATGCATTTATTCGTTCCACCCTTAATACAGAGGCATGCCCCTTACTGATATAAGGTACGTTGTTTAATGTGTGCCCTATTTTTAAGGTGTAAAAATTCGGAGGCAATGAACAGAAGATAAACAGCTGACTTTATTCGTAATGCTTTANTATGTTTTTTTTTCTTTCTTTATGTATTTCTTTCTATTAATATTGTTAAACAATCTGCATGACAGATTGTAAGTATATATCTACTATGTTACACCAAAAACTTGTATTTCTATCTTAATTCACTACTGTGATATCGATATGTAACTTTATACTAATAATGTACTACTCCGCCGTCTTTTGTTTACTTACAATATGTTAAGCGGTTTCTTCATCTGCGAAATATATTTTGATAAATAATGTGCATATATCTCTCAGCTATGTATTAAACGGTACTGAGAATGCACCTACAGGGTGTTTAATAAAGAAATTTAATTTAATTTAATTTAATTAAAAAAAAAGATGATTTTTCTCATTAAAATTCGAAAAAAATTGATAAACTTTAACAGAGAAATGCTTCTAATATATATATATATATAATTTTTGAAATATTTTAAAGAGAATTTTATAATAAAAAATATTTATAAAATATAATTTTTTATTATATTTTAAAAAAATTGTATAAGTTATAATCTCTTTTGTAATGAGTCGTGATGGGTTGTATGAGAATTAGTAGTGAGATTATCATGTTAATCGGATCATCGTCGATATCCTGTGCATAAACATCGCATCAGACGATCTTTATCAGCAATCACGTTACAATTAAATACGCAACGTAAGACGGTATTTATAAATATTCTTGATTGAAACTCAATTATGCAATACCTTGTAAGTTATCAGGTAATTTGCGAGATACAAGTTAACAAGCTACTTTGTTGATACTGTATAATCATCAAACACTTGATTCCGTCAGCATTAGTTTCGACTAGCTATTGTGTACTTTCAGATAACGATACCCAGTGGATCAATTTTGTAACAATAGATTGCTCTGAAACAATGTGATCAGCAAACTCACCAATAGAGACTTCAAGCAGTTGTAATTAACGAAAATCACACATAAATCTACTCATCCCACGAGAAAAGAAATATCCGAGAAGATAATGGAGTTGTAATTTACTTGACAGCTAAAATGCAATCTGAACTATATAAAAATGTTCTTTATGGTTAAAATATTGTGAATAAAGTGATTTTTCTTTCGATAAGATTAAGTATATACTAATAGTTATAACAATTTCTGTGATTGCTTCCTTGTAAACTTCTTCATTATCTGTAAACTAAGTACGGATTTTTGTGTTCTAATGAGACCGTTTAAAAGGGTATAAGTGTAAATTTTTAAGTGTAAATTAAGCCTTATATAATTATATTTATGATAATAATAATTGTGGATCTATATAAAGCGAGTAATATAAATTTTCTCTCGATATGATTCCTATAAAATTCTGCATTATCCTAAGCTAAGTGTAAACATTACAATGTTTTAAGGGTGTTAAGTAGAGATTTTATAAGCGAATAAATGCAAGTATAACCCTATAAAGAATATAATAAACTTAGAAACATATAAGAAATATCGAGAACGTCTAACAGTTTGAGTTATTTCTTAAATTCTTTAATCATCCCTAAACTTAATTTGAGACGATAAAGTAGAATAAGTGTAAATATTTAAACACGAGTTAGACTTAATACAGTCGTATAAATAATATAATAAATGTGGATCATATAAATCAGGAAAAAAATGAGTATTTTCTCGGTAGTAGAAAATAAACATTATATTGTTATATTCATGAAGTTGTTATAGGATTTTTGACAGTCAATGAAATAGTACATCAATTTTAAAAGTTACTTTAGCTTGTGTATATCCTATAACATTGCTTTGTCTTCTTGTCTTCTAGATATATGATGATGCGAAATGGTGTAAGACAAATGGAAGATTTCGCTTCTGGCAATTGTACTATTCCTGTTTAAAAAGTTGATATCGGAAGGAGATTCACGCACATTTACTAAATGTAAACAAAAAGAATTTAATGTCTCTCGTTAGAGTAAATAAAATTAGCTTTTGATTTTAAATAATATATAGCAAAGTTCAACAAAAAAAAAAAGAAAAACTTCAAGCTTTTCTTTGATAGAAATAAATAGCCTCAGGTTCAATTGAAAGAAGAAGAAGAGGAGGAGGAGGAGGAGGAGGAGGAGGAGGAAGAAGAAGAAAAATAAAAAATTATACAATTTTTTCTTACTTTAATAATGTATTAGATGGATTAATTTAGTAAATGTAATTATGTCGAACGAATTATAAATTAAAAATTGTTTCTATTAAAATCTTAATTATGCATTTTCAATTAATTTTATTACTCTTATAAACGATATTTTAAATGTCAAAATATTAAATTTTTTTTAATATATATATATATAATATTAAAATATAGGCTATATATGCTTAGCTTTCGGCTCTNTTTCATATTAATAAATCTAATATATACACGTAAATCTTAATATATTTTGAGTTATAAAATTTATTTATATATTGATTTAAACCATTTTTATTATTATAAAAAAAACTATTTAAATCTTATTTTTAATCCTTTATTTATCTAATTTTTTTTAAATTAGTCTACTTTTAATTAAAGGAATTAATAAAAGTATACGAATAAATGGATTAGTGTGAGATTAAAATCCTTTAATATTATTATTATTATTATTATAAAATAAACCTGATTTAATCGTTAATTAAAGAAGTTAATAAGGGATTTAAGCTCTTGATTAGCAGTAAGAAACAGAATTTAAACCTTATTTTTAATCCTGGAATTCATTGCAATTAAAGAAGTAAATGAAAGTAAACGAGTAAAGTGATTAAAAAATAAGGTTTAAACTACTTAATTGTTATAAAAGTCATAGATTAAACGTTATTTTTTTTTTAATTTTTGTATTCTTTTAAAGTAATATAAGGGAGTTAAAATAGGTTTTAACTTCCTTATTTTAAATAACTTTTTATTTAATTAAAAATAACCTTTTAAAAAAACATCAAATAAAATGATTAGATTTATAATTTAAAAAAAAATTGTCACACAAAATATCTGGCTTTTACAACTTTCTAACTGAGTTGGCTTCTTAAGCCCGTATTGGATCTAGAAGAAAGCCTTTTTTTTTACTTGGTTATCAACTGAACAAAGACGTTAGATACATGACGGGGAGAGTCATCATTGTTGCACCAGAGACTCCTCAGCGATAAGTATATGTTGTGTCAGAACCCAGAGAGGCGAAGGTTAATGTAATGTTTCTCCACAAACTCAGTTATTAGTTGTGACTTGAGACACAGTAAATCCCCTATTACTTCTAAAATCGTTTTTCCACCAAATCATCGTCTTATTCTTTATATATATATATATATATATTCTTTTATATCTTATTTCTTTATTGTAAAATTAAACAAAATATAATTTCGAATTGTATATTTTAATATATAAAATTAATTTAAAATCAAATAGTTAAAAGTTAGATGATTCTGAAACCTTATATACTTTATTTGAATAATGAGCTTTCGCCATACTCTGATGATTCTCCATTATTCACATCGTTGCTCTTATCATATATTGGTATCTTTTGACAGAAATAATAAATTTAACAATCTTTGCATCAATATTATCATCATTCATTTGTAAATATCTACCTATTATAAGGATGTAAATGATGGAAAGGATAAAATTTATATACGTTTTTTTATTTTTGGAAGGGGGGAGTGAGAGAGGGAAGGTTTTTATGATTTAAAATATTAATATATAAGGAATATTTTTTTTTTTTNTTGTTTCTATTTTTAAACAATTTCTCTAAGAAAATTTAATTATCTTTACATTTTAAATTGTTATTTATATATATTTTTATATTTTTTTCGCATTAAAAATTAAAATAAAAGTAGAAATTTCGCGTTAAAAACTACAATAATCGATATACACTTCGGATGAAAAATTAGAGGATTTTTATTAAAATTAATAAAATTTTTAATAAAAAAACAGGTTTAAAATTAAAAATAAATATGTAGTAATATAAATTATATAAACATTATTATTATTTCGTGCTTTAATTAATTAAAAATCGAAGTTTTCTCCGGCTTACTTAACGCTTTCTATGTATACTTTACACAGGAGAAGGATGATGATGCGGATGATGCAGGCTAATAAAGATGATTGATTTATATAAAATAATATTTATATTTTTGAAAAAAATCAGAATTTTGTCAGTTATAAAATTGATAAAGTCGCCATTACGGGGTTAGAAATGAAAAAGAAGGAAGGGGATGGAAGGGAATGTATCGATTTATCACCATGCCATTATTGCAATACGTCAATAGACGAAACACGAAAAGAAAGTTGAAAAATCTTCTAAGATATTTTTATTATAAATGTTCTGTATTTTGAAAGAACATATTTCTTTCAAAGTAAATATAAAATATATATATATATATATTTAAAATAAAAATATTCGAATAAAATTCCACTTATTTAATGGCTCTACTTTAAAAATTATTATTTTAATATTTAAATAAATATTAATGTTATAAAATTTTTGCGTAAAAAAATATGACATTTTTAAAGTTTATTTTAAACATTTTAATGTTAATTTTTTCGTTAATATTAATAATTTCTGTAAGAATTTTAAATTGCATCTGAGATAACTGATGATGCGGATGCTTGTAATTATTAGTATTTTGTGTAAGGAGGAATATAAATAAAAGTATTTTATTTATTTCCTAAGACGTGGTACTGCTTTAATAAAGTTCATTTTTATCCAGAAACCATAGATGTACAATCTACTTGGCATGCGTGGGTACGCAGTTAGGTCCTTTGTCAACAGAATGCTGACATGACTTTCACTTTTTCTTGGCACACAGAACACAAAGCCATGGGCCATGCTGTAATCCTCTTCCGCAACTAGCTATTGGCATTCCTTTCGGACCATCTGGCTCTACTCTGCTGTCATTTCAACTAGTCTTTCATGGCCAGTTTGGTTCTGAAGAGATATATGGGGAAGGCTAGAAGAATTCAAAATCTCCAAACCTTCATACTATCTTATCCAATAGTTCAGAAATGTTACTGAATTTTCTTTTTTATTATACATACAAGATACAGTCTCATAATGTATTGTTTTTATGAATTTTAATTGAAGAGCATTGAAAGAATTCGAGTAAGATATATAAAAATTCATTAAAAACTAGAAAATATAGAAAATAATTTACTTCATTAACGTTAAATAATGATATCACAGTTTAAAATCTACGATGGAGATAACTATTCGAATTAATTTATCATAGCAAATGACGGAAACCATCATGGAGGTGGAGAAACATAAGTTTGAATGGAGTCACCTTCCATTCATTTCTAGAGATATAAACACACACACACACACACGTATATATATATATAGTATCTATCCAATTACTAGAATAGCTTTGTCTATCACTCATCATCTATTGTCAAGAAGGTTATTATTTACACGTAAAAGGCAACATATTCCGGAACTCTTCCACATAATTAAATCCTGAACCTAATCTTCTATTTCCGGAGATCCTTATATTTCCTAGTTCAACGTCTCGCTTATCTTGAAATACTGCCAGACAGCCGAGATGTGGCAGGTACAAGGAGAAAATGTCTGATAACAGACAGTAGTAACCACTTTAGCAAGGAGAACGGGAGGAGGGGGGGGTTGGAGAGAAAAACCAAGATGTAGCAATTGGTTGGCTAAACGGACCATGGAAAGCTTTCATTTTACTCTTGATGCCAACCTTTGGTCACAGCCTTCTAACCGTGCATGAGCATTTTTGAAACGGCATTGCCTGATATCTATCAAAAGACTGTTGCTAAGCAACACTCTATCGGTACTACAGAAGTTATTCATGGCTTTCCGGTCTTAGACGTACCTCATAAACCTTGGATTACTATCCCCTGCCCTCTGTTTTTCTCCTTCAAGAGCTTTACATTTCTTACATTGTGAAATTTGGTAAACATCTTATATATATCGAATCTGACAGGAAGATATATATGTATAAGTATACAAGAGAAAAAGAGTGAATTGAATAAAGAATTTCTTCTTTAAAAGTTTACTTTATAGTTTTTTAAAATCTCGTTATTTGTATACATTCGATATAAAGTTTTATAAATAGTTTTAAAATAAATACAGGCAGATTTTCCCTTTACTTCAGTCGATTTTCATTAAAGTTTTCAGCATTACACAGACGTTAAAAGCTCTTAAAATATGTATTATTATTTTATAAATATCGACATTTTAAAGCATTGTAAAGGAAGAAAAATAGGATAATAATAATATTAAAAAATTCAATCAAAAATTTTAATATTAAATTTTCTCAGAAATTAATGTCAAGGCAACTGTCATGGAAGGGTTGGTTTAATATGCATCAATATCTTTATAATAAATCCTTTTTTTTTTAATAGTGAAAATGAATAGTTATTGAATAGAAATAACTTTGCTAAAGAAATCTTGAAAAGATCGGAATCACTTTTCCAGATCTGTAACAATATTTGCTTAACTCTTGTGCTTGCGAAATCTATATCTAGGAAGCAAAGGTGACTCGCTGTTAGTCGTTGGATATTTTCTTCTTTCCTTAATGATCATGGATGTCGCCTTCCGTTCTTATCTCTGTGGATAATGTTATTAGCTTTTGTTGCCTACACTAGCGTTACTGACCCCGTATTGACAAGAGACTCCTATATTGTCGCAGGAAACCTGCTGTGTTTGACGCGGTACCTGTCACCAGATGGTTGGTCCAATACACCCCTGCCTGTCAAGTATACAGCTACAGAGAAAGTGTCGAATCAACTTGCTTATCATCTGCAATGTCTGACCTATTTTCCTTGTCAGCATTCGATGCTATACACACACGTCTAGATTTATATCCTATTAAGAAAATTCGATACAAAATCAATTTTTTTTTCTTTACTTTCATCTCTTTAATGTTACTTTAAAATTGGTTTAATTACCTTTTTCGCTTTTTAAATTAAAAAAATATATAAATGTATTGAAAAATATTCTAAAAATAAATTTATTTACTATTTTATTTTATTTTTTTTATGATGCAAAATAAATTCATCCTATACAACATATATCAAAAGTGGAAGAAAGTCTATTTTACATTCGAACCTACAAACATATTCAGGGTTTACTGACGTTTCTTAAGATTAAAATTCAAAGACTTATCTATAAAAATAAAAATATAAAAATATAAAAAAAAANAACGGCATTGCCTGATATCTATCAAAAGACTGTTGCTAAGCAACACTCTATCGGTACTACAGAAGTTATTCATGGCTTTCCGGTCTTAGACGTACCTCATAAACCTTGGATTACTATCCCCTGCCCTCTGTTTTTCTCCTTCAAGAGCTTTACATTTCTTACATTGTGAAATTTGGTAAACATCTTATATATATCGAATCTGACAGGAAGATATATATGTATAAGTATACAAGAGAAAAAGAGTGAATTGAATAAAGAATTTCTTCTTTAAAAGTTTACTTTATAGTTTTTTAAAATCTCGTTATTTGTATACATTCGATATAAAGTTTTATAAATAGTTTTAAAATAAATACAGGCAGATTTTCCCTTTACTTCAGTCGATTTTCATTAAAGTTTTCAGCATTACACAGACGTTAAAAGCTCTTAAAATATGTATTATTATTTTATAAATATCGACATTTTAAAGCATTGTAAAGGAAGAAAAATAGGATAATAATAATATTAAAAAATTCAATCAAAAATTTTAATATTAAATTTTCTCAGAAATTAATGTCAAGGCAACTGTCATGGAAGGGTTGGTTTAATATGCATCAATATCTTTATAATAAATCCTTTTTTTTTTAATAGTGAAAATGAATAGTTATTGAATAGAAATAACTTTGCTAAAGAAATCTTGAAAAGATCGGAATCACTTTTCCAGATCTGTAACAATATTTGCTTAACTCTTGTGCTTGCGAAATCTATATCTAGGAAGCAAAGGTGACTCGCTGTTAGTCGTTGGATATTTTCTTCTTTCCTTAATGATCATGGATGTCGCCTTCCGTTCTTATCTCTGTGGATAATGTTATTAGCTTTTGTTGCCTACACTAGCGTTACTGACCCCGTATTGACAAGAGACTCCTATATTGTCGCAGGAAACCTGCTGTGTTTGACGCGGTACCTGTCACCAGATGGTTGGTCCAATACACCCCTGCCTGTCAAGTATACAGCTACAGAGAAAGTGTCGAATCAACTTGCTTATCATCTGCAATGTCTGACCTATTTTCCTTGTCAGCATTCGATGCTATACACACACGTCTAGATTTATATCCTATTAAGAAAATTCGATACAAAATCAATTTTTTTTTCTTTACTTTCATTCTCTTTAATGTTACTTTAAAATTGGTTTAATTACCTTTTTCGCTTTTTAAATTAAAAAAATATATAAATGTATTGAAAAATATTCTAAAAATAAATTTATTTACTATTTTATTTTATTTTTTTTATGATGCAAAATAAATTCATCCTATACAACATATATCAAAAGTGGAAGAAAGTCTATTTTACATTCGAACCTACAAACATATTCAGGGTTTACTGACGTTTCTTAAGATTAAAATTCAAAGACTTATCATAGCATATAATGATATCATATTTCAAATATCTGTTATTGCTGCACAGTAGAAAATTGATCATATAATTTAGACGTCAAGTAAAAACACTTTCTATAACGACCACCATTTCTCAATTTTTAACATTTTCTACTGATAAAAGTTTTCTTTCGACATTTATTCTTTTTTAATTACTACATAATTTAAAGTGTGGACAGATGTGTGGCCATTTATGGTTTAGAAGAATTCATAAAAAGAAAAAAAAAACCATTAGAATTGGCTTATTCTAATAATAATAGGATAATTTCGTTGGTTTAAAATTATAAATCACAATGTATTTTTAGAAGGTTTTTAATATATATATATATATATATTTAAA
>NW_019384353.1:967839-979162 GCF_000671375.1 Centruroides sculpturatus | reverse complement strand
TCTAATAATAATAATTTTAAAAAAAATTAGATTTTTAAGCGAGCCAATAAAAGCCAAAGAAACTTAAAAAAAAATTAATTTACCACAAAAATATTAAAACGAGATGAAAAATGATCATCAAATTAAAAGATATTTCACATTAATTACGAAGAAAATTTCATTTGATATTTCACCTTCGATGTAAAAATATGATTAAGCAAAACCAAAACTTTATGTAATATAAATTTTTACTAGCAAATTCTTAGTATAAAAGGGTATTTATTTGAAAATTTTCTAACTACGTTTTCTTACGTTAATGCTTTCTAATTAAAAACGTTAATTAATCACCGTAGAATATTGCTGTATAATTTACTCTATCATGTCGTTGTCTTAGATTTCATTACAGTGATTAAGTCTGAAATGATTAATTAAAAAGTTCAAATATGTTTTTATCAATTGAGTTAAAGCAAAATGCCAGATACAGTATTACATTAATCAATGCTTTTCTTTTAAAAATCTTCTTATATATATATATGTATATATCGATAGTTTTTCTTGATTTAAGAAGGCGATTTTCTCACATNTATATATATATATATATATATTTCTTTACCAGAAAACAGCGCATCCATCGGGTTATAAAATGCAGACACGAGATGCTTTCTTACTATTTCCATAGAGATGTAATATCCTTAGATGTATCCTACACTGAATGTAAGCCGTTAAAAGCAGATGGCATCCGTTAAAATCATTGTCTTTATTCTTGACCGAAGGTATAAACAGGTGCAGCATCTCACGTAAATTATATGCTTGCTTGCTTGCTCTCTATATATATATTACTTTAATAGGAATGATTAAATTTGTAGCTTTCTTCAATTAACTGGAAGAAAATATCTCAACCTTTATGCAATTTATATAAGTAAAATTATCTTAAAATATAATTTACCTACTAAATGTTTTTTTCTTTACTTTAAAAGTGATGCTAAAATAGATTTTTGTTTTTACCTCATTGAAGAGTGATTAAATAATTGTATTTTTATTGTTTTTAAATTATTTATATTATAATTTAATTTATTTTGGATATATTTATGATTATTTTATTTATAATACTGAAAGAAATTGGNTCCATTACATTTTACTGGTGTCTCGAGCGCAGAGTAGCATAGTTAGCACCTGCTTAACGTCAGCAATAGTACCATACTGTTCTAGCAAGTGTGACGTTGACTACCAATAGGATATGACTGAGAACTCCTACTCATAAAGACTATTTCTTGATCCGGGAGCATCATATTAGCATTTCACTTTCTTTATTTCCATAGAAATCACCGAGTTGAATAGTTAAGGATACGTTACGATAATAGTTATTCTCTCTTTCTAATGGAAGCAAAAATTTATCTGACGAAAATTATGCAGGATTTTTTTCCTCTCCTCTTCTTCTTCTTCTTCTTCCTCCTCCTCCTCCGGCTCTTCCTCCTCTTCCTTCTTATTCTTTTTGCTTTACTTTTAACGATTTATCTGCAATTTTTTTAAAAAATTTATTCGTATTAATTACTTTATCCGGAGATTGACTAGAGAATTTTTGACGTCTGAAGATTTTTCTTGATTTTTAAATTAACTGTGTGATATTTAGAAGGTAAAATTATGTTGAAAGTAATTGATTTTTTTGTAATAATATTAATGATCGCTCTAACAAGCACGCAAAGCGTTAAAAAAATTATTTTATGATGAGGAGATATTATCAAAGACATTTATAACTTGTGTGGTGATTTTTGTATGTGATCTCTACTGGCTTCCAATACGTTGGATCTATACATTTGCTAACTGCTCGTATAGCTGAATTGATTGCCCAATTTATGACTTGATCTGATAAATCAGATCAATTAAATCATTTTTATATATTTTTTATCGGTGTTAATTCCCTTATATTCGTGTACTCGTGTATAAAATTAACACTAAGCTAGATAAACATTTTCTCCTGTAATTACACACCTATTTACATACGTATCTAGGTATAGATATACTGATCACCTGTGTATGCAGGTACAGTACCTAAGTACGCATCTATATTACCTAAGTATAAATGTACTGATCACCTATGTATAGTACAGTCGACCCACCTATAATACTGTTGATTTTTCCGTTTTATATGAATTTCATATTGTACGAATCACTTAGATTTTACAAATACGTGAGTCGTTCACAGCCCGGCATACGTATTTGTAAAATCTAAGTGACTCGTACAACATGAAATTCATATAAAACGGAAAAATCAACAGTGTTATAGGGGGTCGACTGTACACCGATCTAAACCTTTACATAGAGTACTGTACATTCAGCTAATTCACTATATCGAGAGTACACTTTTTTTTACCTCTTAAACACTTCAAATTTAAATAATTTCAACTTTTAAACATTGATTCTAAGTTAAAAATTTTTTTTATTAAATTCTTCTTTAAATTCGAAATTTTTGTGTGTCAAGTCATATAGATACAATACATACGTATATATGGGAGAGAAAAACTTTATTAAAATTTCTAAAGCTTTAGAATGGTCCAAGACAACTTGTACGTAGCAAAATACAAGGTTTGGTTCCCTCGAGGTCTTGATATTATTCATATGTCACCTGTCATCTCTCTTGGTAGATGGAATTTAAATGTGATATCATATTGCACTAGGACGGAATATAAACAAAGAAAATATTTTTGCATGATGCTTATTCGTCACCATTATCTAGCATATGCACTGAGAATATAATATTGTTGGAAAAAGGTGGACTAAAATGTTTTTTTTTTCCTAGATAAAAAAAATACTCCAGAAATTCTTCTTTGTTTGGACATAGTTTTACTAAAAGTTTTCTATGATTTCTAGGGGGTGAATATATTAATTAAATTGACTTAGAAGATAGCTTACACGTCTGACATTTTCTTAAATTACTTCTGTAAATTAATAAACAGAAAATCTAATATTTATTTTATATAAAACACATGCCTTTGAGGCAATAGTTTTTATATACTTCGAGACGTTTTTATCAAGATTTCTGATGTGTAGTAAGTCGAATCATTACATAAAATGTCGATTTATAACAAAAATACCAGTCGATAATTCGTTGTGAGAGAGAGAGAGAAAGAGAGGGAGAACAAGTAGAATGTCTCATTCGTTGATAGACTTCATGTTGTACCTTTTCCAATTAAATCAACTTCCGATCCTTCTTTCATAAGTTGAATGTTAGTTGTTATTGATTCAGGAATGCGAATCATTTAGTACTACTACTACTACTCCTCTTCCTCCTCCTCTTCTAATATTCACTGTTAGATACACTCTGGAATCTTTCCTCCCTCTGATAAAATAAAATAAAAATNAACTACTTAATTTTAATGATAATAGCAAATCACTTTCGGTTATAAAATTGATAAAGAAAATTTTCAATTATACTAAAATTCATTCTAACATATATCAATGTCATTTATGTACATTTTTTGAAATTATACAGTAAAAAACCTGTGTACAAAGGACACTGACAAGAACATAAAAACTGGACGTACTTTAGAGGTTATGTCGTACGCATTTTTATATTAAAAAAAGTACAGAAACGTGGTCTTTATAAAGAGATTCGATTACAATTTAATATTTTATTTTTAAAAAAAAATAATAATAATTGTCGATATTTTTATCAAGATTTCTGATGTGTAGTAAGTCGAATCATTACATAAAATGTCGATTTATAACAAAAATACCAGTCGATAATTCGTTGTGAGAGAGAGAGAGAAAGAGAGGGAGAACAAGTAGAATGTCTCATTCGTTGATAGACTTCATGTTGTACCTTTTCCAATTAAATCAACTTCCGATCCTTCTTTCATAAGTTGAATGTTAGTTGTTATTGATTCAGGAATGCGAATCATTTAGTACTACTACTACTACTCCTCTTCCTCCTCCTCTTCTAATATTCACTGTTAGATACACTCTGGAATCTTTCCTCCCTCTGATAAAATAAAATAAAAATAAAAATAAAAAAAAGGGAGGAACTTTCATCAAACGATTTGCAGTATTTCAAAATTAAATACTTCACATATTTCTAAATTAGAAGTACTTATTCGTGATGTAATCAATTCTCCTTCTTGATAATTATAGAATAACAAATCTATATTTAGTAAAAATAAAATAAATAAATAAAGAAATAAAAGAAAAATTTAAACTTGACTAATGATTTTTCAAGTAGTTAAAAAACTTTTCGGTTTCTTAATATATTGATTGAATTTATTTTATTATTATTCTATTTTTTATTAAAAAAATATGTTTTTAAAGTATGAAATTAATATAATATTCAGCAGTTATTTATATACTTTACATTATATATATATTTTTTAGTAGAAGTATTCATTTATAACCCCTTTTTTCTTGTTAGTTAGCTTCATTAATCTTTTTTCTCATTACTCAACTTGTTATTTTTTTATTATTATTTTATGTTAAAAGATATAAAAAAAATAAAAAATAATAAAATATTTTTCTATCTTCACCATTTTCCACGTACTCAATGGAGAAATCTTTAAATAATAAATTTAATTTATAGTGTAATTAATTCTAAACCATCAACACCAATTTATTCTTCCTGTTCTTCTTAAATTAATTTAATAAAATTTTCTAATTAATATTCTTAAAAAAAAATCGAATTTTTTAAAAGATTTTTTCAAATATTATTATTATTATTATTGTTATTGGAAGTATAGTATCGTATGTAGAAAAGGTAAGGTACATTATCAAACAAGGCTTTTACGTTTCTTTGAAAGTAACAGCGTATTTATGATAGTTTTGTCAATTAATAACATGGCATGCACCCTCACGTATCTGGCCTCTTAAAAGGATAAGTTGAAGTGAAAGAATGCAAGACCACGTACTCAGTCACATCCATTACATTTTACTGGTGTCTCGAGCGCAGAGTAGCATAGTTAGCACCTGCTTAACGTCAGCAATAGTACCATACTGTTCTAGCAAGTGTGACGTTGACTACCAATAGGATATGACTGAGAACTCCTACTCATAAAGACTATTTCTTGATCCGGGAGCATCATATTAGCATTTCACTTTCTTTATTTCCATAGAAATCACCGAGTTGAATAGTTAAGGATACGTTACGATAATAGTTATTCTCTCTTTCTAATGGAAGCAAAAATTTATCTGACGAAAATTATGCAGGATTTTTTTCCTCTCCTCTTCTTCTTCTTCTTCTTCCTCCTCCTCCTCCTGCTCTTCCTCCTCTTCCTTCTTATTCTTTTTGCTTTACTTTTAACGATTTATCTGCAATTTTTTTAAAAAATTTATTCGTATTAATTACTTTATCCGGAGATTGACTAGAGAATTTTTGACGTCTGAAGATTTTTCTTGATTTTTAAATTAACTGTGTGATATTTAGAAGGTAAAATTATGTTGAAAGTAATTGATTTTTTTGTAATAATATTAATGATCGCTCTAACAAGCACGCAAAGCGTTAAAAAAATTATTTTATGATGAGGAGATATTATCAAAGACATTTATAACTTGTGTGGTGATTTTTGTATGTGATCTCTACTGGCTTCCAATACGTTGGATCTATACATTTGCTAACTGCTCGTATAGCTGAATTGATTGCCCAATTTATGACTTGATCTGATAAATCAGATCAATTAAATCATTTTTATATATTTTTTATCGGTGTTAATTCCCTTATATTCGTGTACTCGTGTATAAAATTAACACTAAGCTAGATAAACATTTTCTCCTGTAATTACACACCTATTTACATACGTATCTAGGTATAGATATACTGATCACCTGTGTATGCAGGTACAGTACCTAAGTACCCATCTATATTACCTAAGTATAAATGTACTGATCACCTATGTATAGTACAGTCGACCCACCTATAATACTGTTGATTTTTCCGTTTTATATGAATTTCATATTGTACGAATCACTTAGATTTTACAAATACGTGAGTCGTTCACAGCCCGGCATACGTATTTGTAAAATCTAAGTGACTCGTACAACATGAAATTCATATAAAACGGAAAAATCAACAGTGTTATAGGGGGTCGACTGTACACCGATCTAAACCTTTACATAGAGTACTGTACATTCAGCTAATTCACTATATCGAGAGTACACTTTTTTTTACCTCTTAAACACTTCAAATTTAAATAATTTCAACTTTTAAACATTGATTCTAAGTTAAAAATTTTTTTTATTAAATTCTTCTTTAAATTCGAAATTTTTGTGTGTCAAGTCATATAGATACAATACATACGTATATATGGGAGAGAAAAACTTTATTAAAATTTCTAAAGCTTTAGAATGGTCCAAGACAACTTGTACGTAGCAAAATACAAGGTTTGGTTCCCTCGAGGTCTTGATATTATTCATATGTCACCTGTCATCTCTCTTGGTAGATGGAATTTAAATGTGATATCATATTGCACTAGGACGGAATATAAACAAAGAAAATATTTTTGCATGATGCTTATTCGTCACCATTATCTAGCATATGCACTGAGAATATAATATTGTTGGAAAAAGGTGGACTAAAATGTTTTTTTTTTCCTAGATAAAAAAAATACTCCAGAAATTCTTCTTTGTTTGGACATAGTTTTACTAAAAGTTTTCTATGATTTCTAGGGGGTGAATATATTAATTAAATTGACTTAGAAGATAGCTTACACGTCTGACATTTTCTTAAATTACTTCTGTAAATTAATAAACAGAAAATCTAATATTTATTTTATATAAAACACATGCCTTTGAGGCAATAGTTTTTATATACTTCGAGACGTTTGTTCGAGTAAAATACAAATTTTCCTCATGTGTTAGTTAATATTTATATATACGTAGAATGTAATTAGTGCATTTTTAAATCAAATTTAATCATTTTAAATATAANAGTTTTTATATACTTCGAGACGTTTGTTCGAGTAAAATACAAATTTTCCTCATGTGTTAGTTAATATTTATATATACGTAGAATGTAATTAGTGCATTTTTAAATCAAATTTAATCATTTTAAATATAATTAAGCTTACATTAAAAGAAATAGACTACAGCATTAAAATATATTTAAAAACAAGTGATGAAATGTGTAAATCTCTAACAAAAATGAATGTAATTGCTAATTAAAAATCGATTAAAAATATTGTTTTTCTTGTAAAAAAAAAATTAGTTTTATACATAAACAAATTATAATACATAAATTAGAGTGTAATTAGTGGATTTTTAAATCTAATTAAATTATTTTAAACGTAATTAAGTTTATATTAAAAGAAATATAGCATAAAATAAGTGCTGAAACATGCGAATATTTCAGCAAAATTGTACCTTAAAATTGATTAAAAATATTATTTTTTTATGTAAAAGAAGCTAGTTTTATACACAAATCAGAACGTATTAAGCGTGTTTTTAAATTAAATTTAATCATTTTAAATATAATTAAGCTTATATTAAAGTTAACAGTACACAAAAGAATGCTGAAATGTGTAAAAATTTTCAGGCAAAATTATGCCTTAAAATCAATTAAAAATGACATTTTTCTTACACAAGAAGCTAGTTTTACACGAATATTTCATATTTACAAGAGGAATGATAAGTGAAAACATCATCAAACAATTCTAAACCTGAAAATACAGTAATTTAGAATTAGCTCTGGAACTTCCTAACATGCATGATGAACAAGAATTTACTTTCAGCACCGCTCTCTCGTCCAATTATTGGCAAATCGAATAATTGAAAATCCCTTTTAATTGCAAGATATCACGCTAATGTACAATATAAGATTGACATTCCTGAGATGCGGTTGGCCATACTATTTAGATTATCAAGTATTCTATACTTTACCATATAAAATCTATCGATATTCAAACGATTAAACTATATTAATTAACCAAAAATATACAGAAAACAAATGAATAACTTCCACTTTAACTCAATAAATATTTATAAATAAACTATTTAACGTTTATTTATTTATTTTTTTTAAATAATAAAATAATTTTGACATTTGATAGAGTTTAGAAGCCATTGTACAAAAGATACTTTCAAGAATTTTTTCCTCATCTTCTTCATCTTTTTCTCCATTCTAGAGATGTAAATACTTAAATTGCTTAAGAGATTTGTTATAATTCAACGTTTTCTCTTCGTGAAAAATACATTAAATAGGAAAATAACATGACAATGAGATTTACAGTTTTTTTTTTAAATCGTAAACTTTATAAAAATTCGAAAAAAATATGTATAAATATGTTGAGTAATAACATTACTATCTTTAAATCTGTTATAGCTCATACAGTATGTTTTTACTTGTGCTCTCTCTCTCTCTCTTCCTTCCTCCCTCATCTTCCCCTTCTCGCTTCTCTCTCTCTATATATATAAGAGAAGGAGGAAGAAATTAGAACTGTACAGCACTCAACTCAGATTTATTGTTTACTAATATAATAAAAATGACAGAAGTATGATCATAAAAACTGTTTATGATTTAGAATGGCCATCTTGCAAACTGTAATTTTTAAATTTTTTTCTTCGATTTATATTGCTTACTTTCACATTTTAATATATATATATATATATAAAAACCGTATAAATAAATATATATTATATAAATTTAAACGTTATTTTTAATATTTATTTTAATCTTTCCAAGCGTATAATTTGTTTAATTCGCGTTAAAAAAGCGTAAGTAGTATTACAGTTTAAATTGAATAAGAGTTTTATCGTTTAATCTTTTAAAAAAAATAATAATAAATTATTGTTTGACGCGTTTTTTTAACATAAAATTTACAATAAAAATATTTGAAAAAAATACTTTATCGTTATTGATATTACATATTTTAATTTATATAAAAATTCGTATAAAATATTGCCATTTTTCAAGCCTTGGTATCTCTTCATCTTCTGCCAGCATCTTTATATTGATTTTGGCTCCAGAGATAGGATATTTTATACTCAACAGTTATATATTAATATTACTTTCTTTCCATTTTTTTTACTTTTCTTTATACAACGATAACTGCACCACAAAATCTGATGGATTTTCACAGCTCAGGCCAGTTGGTTTCCTGACTAAAAACCTGTGGAGATGTGTAGCAGCACAAGGTTAAATCTAACCATTATAGTGGGTGGAAGCAGTGGATAGCAGCACAAGAACTCCAAGCTCTGAAGAGACTGCAACCAAGTTTACAGCTCGTCGTAAATCTCTTACTGTTACAGAAGGAAACAAACCTAAAAAAAAATNTTTAAACGTAATTAAGTTTATATTAAAAGAAATATAGCATAAAATAAGTGCTGAAACATGCGAATATTTCAGCAAAATTGTACCTTAAAATTGATTAAAAATATTATTTTTTTATGTAAAAGAAGCTAGTTTTATACACAAATCAGAACGTATTAAGCGTGTTTTTAAATTAAATTTAATCATTTTAAATATAATTAAGCTTATATTAAAGTTAACAGTACACAAAAGAATGCTGAAATGTGTAAAAATTTTCAGGCAAAATTATGCCTTAAAATCAATTAAAAATGACATTTTTCTTACACAAGAAGCTAGTTTTACACGAATATTTCATATTTACAAGAGGAATGATAAGTGAAAACATCATCAAACAATTCTAAACCTGAAAATACAGTAATTTAGAATTAGCTCTGGAACTTCCTAACATGCATGATGAACAAGAATTTACTTTCAGCACCGCTCTCTCGTCCAATTATTGGCAAATCGAATAATTGAAAATCCCTTTTAATTGCAAGATATCACGCTAATGTACAATATAAGATTGACATTCCTGAGATGCGGTTGGCCATACTATTTAGATTATCAAGTATTCTATACTTTACCATATAAAATCTATCGATATTCAAACGATTAAACTATATTAATTAACCAAAAATATACAGAAAACAAATGAATAACTTCCACTTTAACTCAATAAATATTTATAAATAAACTATTTAACGTTTATTTATTTATTTTTTTTAAATAATAAAATAATTTTGACATTTGATAGAGTTTAGAAGCCATTGTACAAAAGATACTTTCAAGAATTTTTTCCTCATCTTCTTCATCTTTTTCTCCATTCTAGAGATGTAAATACTTAAATTGCTTAAGAGATTTGTTATAATTCAACGTTTTCTCTTCGTGAAAAATACATTAAATAGGAAAATAACATGACAATGAGATTTACAGTTTTTTTTTAAATCGTAAACTTTATAAAAATTCGAAAAAAATATGTATAAATATGTTGAGTAATAACATTACTATCTTTAAATCTGTTATAGCTCATACAGTATGTTTTTACTTGTGCTCTCTCTCTCTCTCTTCCTTCCTCCCTCATCTTCCCCTTCTCGCTTCTCTCTCTCTATATATATAAGAGAAGGAGGAAGAAATTAGAACTGTACAGCACTCAACTCAGATTTATTGTTTACTAATATAATAAAAATGACAGAAGTATGATCATAAAAACTGTTTATGATTTAGAATGGCCATCTTGCAAACTGTAATTTTTAAATTTTTTTCTTCGATTTATATTGCTTACTTTCACATTTTAATATATATATATATATATAAAAACCGTATAAATAAATATATATTATATAAATTTAAACGTTATTTTTAATATTTATTTTAATCTTTCCAAGCGTATAATTTGTTTAATTCGCGTTAAAAAAGCGTAAGTAGTATTACAGTTTAAATTGAATAAGAGTTTTATCGTTTAATCTTTTAAAAAAAATAATAATAAATTATTGTTTGACGCGTTTTTTTAACATAAAATTTACAATAAAAATATTTGAAAAAAATACTTTATCGTTATTGATATTACATATTTTAATTTATATAAAAATTCGTATAAAATATTGCCATTTTTCAAGCCTTGGTATCTCTTCATCTTCTGCCAGCATCTTTATATTGATTTTGGCTCCAGAGATAGGATATTTTATACTCAACAGTTATATATTAATATTACTTTCTTTCCATTTTTTTTACTTTTCTTTATACAACGATAACTGCACCACAAAATCTGATGGATTTTCACAGCTCAGGCCAGTTGGTTTCCTGACTAAAAACCTGTGGAGATGTGTAGCAGCACAAGGTTAAATCTAACCATTATAGTGGGTGGAAGCAGTGGATAGCAGCACAAGAACTCCAAGCTCTGAAGAGACTGCAACCAAGTTTACAGCTCGTCGTAAATCTCTTACTGTTACAGAAGGAAACAAACCTAAAAAAAAATAAGATAAATTTAGTCTCCTATACAAGTTTTCACTCCAGGAATCTTATGTGTACTAATGAATTATTTGCAATTTTAAGGGGAGAAAAAAAAAATATATATATATTATA
>NW_019384353.1:947001-967815 GCF_000671375.1 Centruroides sculpturatus | reverse complement strand
GAAAAGATGGAAGAAGACAGCAAATTTTATTTATATTTAGTCTTTAATTTGCATTATTTTTAAATATATACTTTATCCTTAGATTTTTAAATTTTTTACAAAGTAGTTTATATATATATATATATAAATTTAAATATCGTATACAAAAATTGAATTATTTTTATAAATTATCCAAAGTAAATTTTCGTAGGAATTTTAATTAAGAAATGATTTATGGAAATTAATTATTTTGTTATTAGAAAATGTCGATGAAATGTTTGCTACTAATGATATTAGTTATTTTTCTGTTACTCGAGAATGTTAGAAAGTTATGCCAAGTTTTGGTTAATGTGCAGTAAATTTTAGAATATTTTAAAAATTGATTAGCGGATGACATTTTGTAGATGTTGGAAAATTGGATTCCGTTGCAGAAATGCAATCGCATAGACGAGGAGGAAAAAAAAATAAAGAAGTTTTCAGGAAACTTTTCGACTTTAAGAATGAAATTTCTTGCGATTTTTTACTATATTTTATGATATTTCAACGTTCCATATCTTTAATTTATCTTTATAAATGCATAAATTAATTAAATGTGACTTGTAAAAATGTGTTATAAAACTAATAAAATATTTTTAAAAAATTTAAAGTTAATATTTAAAATAAAATATAAGAAAATGTGGTTCGTTATATATATAAAATTGAAGTTACTTTATATTTCTTGTGGTGTAGTAAAATAATATAAAATATTCTTTACACTTCTATGTAATGCTAGACGTGTAGTAAAGTCTTCACTTACAAACACAATACACATGCACTGTATTATTAAAAAGAAAAAAAAATAGTAAAAATATTCAATATTTACTTCGAAAAACAAAGTAGAAATTGGTATTTGTGAAGGATATAATGAAAAATTTCCATATAAAACTAGTCAAACTCAGAGAATAGATTAAAATAGGTTCAGATATTTCATCAGAAAAGAGAGAGAGGGAGGGAGAGACTATCGAACTGAATAATTTATAAAATAAAAATCATTATATAAGTGCTGATTATTGGATATTCGGATCACGGAAAAAGACATCACGAACGGAGTTTGTGATCCAGGAGGGCCATATCATCATACTGTTTAAAATGAATTACACAATAGCAGGAGAAACCCTGGAGAAACACACCTGTCATTGTACATGGTTCAATCTGGCAGAAGATGTCCCTTGTGCCCATTGTCCCATGATAGAACTGACCACAAGCGAGCTTTTTCGAAAATAGAAACGGCAAATAACTGAGTATTTGTCGTGTAAAGAAAGCGAAGTGCTTGCTTATTGATGGAGTGTGCTGGGTGCGGTGTAGATAGTGAAAAACTTTTCCATTACTTGCACTACTGTAGTCGTATTAACTGAGAGAAAAAAAAAAGAATTTTTTTTTCTTTCCTACTCTCTATGCCTTGTTAGCTCTTTCTTTCAAAGGCTTTATTGTACGATCGGTCTATCCAGTAAAGGTCCTTGAAGCTTCTCATTGACAGCACCTTGCTTGTGATGCGAAATTTATGAGTGCAAGAGCTGTGGGGAAGAACACCTCATTGTTGGAGATGCAGTGGTCTCTGGGATGCTATCATAAAGTGTCTTTACGAGAACGGACAGCAGTGAGTGGCAAAGTACTGCTATAAGATGGGACTAGAAAACGTAGGGTCGTTGAAATAAGTGTGTGTGAACTGCGAACATTCCTTTATCCCTCTGTAAACATTAATGTAAGCGTATACAGATATATTGAAATCGTCTACTTCGATATATTTCTATAATAAAATATATAGAATATGTTCACTTTCGTCCCTTCTACGATAAAATATTATACATATAAACGTGAGTAATATCGGTTCTTTTTTAAATGGTTTTATTCTATTTTTTTGGTAGTTTAATAGGTTTAAACATTAACTACAACGATTTAAACCTCTTTATTAATGTAATATTTTGATTATTTGGGATGAAGATGTTCTGTTATAGCTCATACAGTATGTTTTTACTTGTGCTCTCTCTCTCTCTCTCTTCCTTCCTCCCTCATCTTCCCCTTCTCGCTTCTCTCTCTATATATATAAGAGGAGGAGGAAGAAATTAGAACTGTACAGCACTCAACTCAGATTTATTGTTTACTAATATAATAAAAATGACAGAAGTATGATCATAAAAACTGTTTATGATTTAGAATGGCCATCTTGCAAACTGTAATTTTTAAATTTTTTTCTTCGATTTATATTGCTTACTTTCACATTTTAATATATATATATATATATAAAAACCGTATAAATAAATATATATTATATAAATTTAAACGTTATTTTTAATATTTATTTTAATCTTTCCAAGCGTATAATTTGTTTAATTCGCGTTAAAAAAGCGTAAGTAGTATTACAGTTTAAATTGAATAAGAGTTTTATCGTTTAATCTTTTAAAAAAAATAATAATAAATTATTGTTTGACGCGTTTTTTTAACATAAAATTTACAATAAAAATATTTGAAAAAAATACTTTATCGTTATTGATATTACATATTTTAATTTATATAAAAATTCGTATAAAATATTGCCATTTTTCAAGCCTTGGTATCTCTTCATCTTCTGCCAGCATCTTTATATTGATTTTGGCTCCAGAGATAGGATATTTTATACTCAACAGTTATATATTAATATTACTTTCTTTCCATTTTTTTTACTTTTCTTTATACAACGATAACTGCACCACAAAATCTGATGGATTTTCACAGCTCAGGCCAGTTGGTTTCCTGACTAAAAACCTGTGGAGATGTGTAGCAGCACAAGGTTAAATCTAACCATTATAGTGGGTGGAAGCAGTGGATAGCAGCACAAGAACTCCAAGCTCTGAAGAGACTGCAACCAAGTTTACAGCTCGTCGTAAATCTCTTACTGTTACAGAAGGAAACAAACCTAAAAAAAAATAAGATAAATTTAGTCTCCTATACAAGTTTTCACTCCAGGAATCTTATGTGTACTAATGAATTATTTGCAATTTTAAGGGGAGAAAAAAAAAATATATATATATTATATNATATACTTTATCCTTAGATTTTTAAATTTTTTACAAAGTAGTTTATATATATATATATATAAATTTAAATATCGTATACAAAAATTGAATTATTTTTATAAATTATCCAAAGTAAATTTTCGTAGGAATTTTAATTAAGAAATGATTTATGGAAATTAATTATTTTGTTATTAGAAAATGTCGATGAAATGTTTGCTACTAATGATATTAGTTATTTTTCTGTTACTCGAGAATGTTAGAAAGTTATGCCAAGTTTTGGTTAATGTGCAGTAAATTTTAGAATATTTTAAAAATTGATTAGCGGATGACATTTTGTAGATGTTGGAAAATTGGATTCCGTTGCAGAAATGCAATCGCATAGACGAGGAGGAAAAAAAAATAAAGAAGTTTTCAGGAAACTTTTCGACTTTAAGAATGAAATTTCTTGCGATTTTTTACTATATTTTATGATATTTCAACGTTCCATATCTTTAATTTATCTTTATAAATGCATAAATTAATTAAATGTGACTTGTAAAAATGTGTTATAAAACTAATAAAATATTTTTAAAAAATTTAAAGTTAATATTTAAAATAAAATATAAGAAAATGTGGTTCGTTATATATATAAAATTGAAGTTACTTTATATTTCTTGTGGTGTAGTAAAATAATATAAAATATTCTTTACACTTCTATGTAATGCTAGACGTGTAGTAAAGTCTTCACTTACAAACACAATACACATGCACTGTATTATTAAAAAGAAAAAAAAATAGTAAAAATATTCAATATTTACTTCGAAAAACAAAGTAGAAATTGGTATTTGTGAAGGATATAATGAAAAATTTCCATATAAAACTAGTCAAACTCAGAGAATAGATTAAAATAGGTTCAGATATTTCATCAGAAAAGAGAGAGAGGGAGGGAGAGACTATCGAACTGAATAATTTATAAAATAAAAATCATTATATAAGTGCTGATTATTGGATATTCGGATCACGGAAAAAGACATCACGAACGGAGTTTGTGATCCAGGAGGGCCATATCATCATACTGTTTAAAATGAATTACACAATAGCAGGAGAAACCCTGGAGAAACACACCTGTCATTGTACATGGTTCAATCTGGCAGAAGATGTCCCTTGTGCCCATTGTCCCATGATAGAACTGACCACAAGCGAGCTTTTTCGAAAATAGAAACGGCAAATAACTGAGTATTTGTCGTGTAAAGAAAGCGAAGTGCTTGCTTATTGATGGAGTGTGCTGGGTGCGGTGTAGATAGTGAAAAACTTTTCCATTACTTGCACTACGATTGTTCCATGATAATCAGCATTTTTTGTTTTCGTTTTCTGACCATACTTCTTTCACCGGAATTATATTCCACTTAGAAAATAGAAGAAAATAATAAGATTTTTAAAAAAATATACGGTATATTTATTTTAAAAAAATTTAATTACGTAATAATTAATGTTCTATTCGTTATTATTACGTAATCGAAACGAATTCTACGTCAGAAAACGACAGAATAAACGTTTCTTTGTTACGCAACAAAGCATCACAGTTTGACGTTATTACGTAATAATGACAATAATTATTACGTAACAATTAAGTATGCAAATCATATACAGAATGACGACATTGTTACGTAATCAGGTGATGCATACAATTTTTTTTTACAATTACGACTTACAATACAATACATACCAATTGTTGCACAATAATTATGCACACATACTTTTTACGTAATAATGACATACACAGTATTGTTATGCAATAATAACAAAGAAATATCTTAAATATATAAGCCTTAATTTTTACGTAACAATGACAAATTTAAGAAATTTTACGTAATAACAGTGCGCGCAATAATTATTACGTAACAATAACGTACAAATCTCTTACGTAATAATTACACGCACAAAACATTGAGTAGATACTACGCAACAATGTCGGCGTCGTGTAATTAGCATCGTATCATTGTTACGTAATAACTCGACTAATTTACATTTTTTAATTGTTTTCGATACAGATACTTAAACGATTAAATGTTTTTGATATCGGTGATGAAGAGTGATAACAATTAGAGAAACAAAGCTCCTTACATTAATTATAATATCGCAACTAATCGGTTTATGGAGCGAAAACTGATTACATACGTAAATATTGTTACGTGTAATTAACTTAGTTTTCATAAGTCAATTACGCTCTCATAAATATATAGGCCTATATATATATACGTAAATAAACAATTGATTTATAAAAATTGAAATCAATTAAACAAATAGTCTTTTATAAAACCTGAAAAAACAAAGGAAGAAAGGTAAAAAAAAAGAATAAAAAACGAGAAAAGTCATTCGGTTTGTTCTTCTAAGAAATGCGGGTAATCTCAAATGTCCCCTGACAGCTCTTCTGTTTCTTCCGTAACCTCAAGGAGAATGTGGATCGTGTTTTTTTTTTACTTTATTTTATTTTTTTCTTTTTTACTTTTCGTATTTCCTTGATTGTTCCTCGTCTACTGTCGCTATCATTTTTCATGACACCATCTTCGTTTTCACTGCCATTCTCTCCTTAGGGATACGTTTCCCCATAGATCCGACTCACTTCCTTGATGGAAAAGGGGTCAAGCCTCATCACCCCTTTACTCTCTTTTCCAAACTTTCTTCATCACGATTCTCCATTATTGATGTGAGCGGCAAATGGTGTAAAGTTACATCCAAGCTCTAACGTAAACAAGTGTTAATGATTTGATTATTGCCTTATCTTGTTTAAAAATTGAACGGAAATTAAATATTATTGTTTAGACTTTGATAGAACAAAATACTCATTAAAATTATGTAATTAAATGGAGTTTGTTCAACGTTTAATTAATTTGCATCAATTTTTTTTTTCGTTTGCTCAAGGAACAAATTGATTGTTTTTCCTTCCGCATCACCAATGATCTTAAGAGGCAAATTTGTTTCTACGTTGTATATAAATATTTTTAAACAAACTTTTTTTTTACAGTTTTATGGTTCTTAAAAATGCTTTTTTCCCTTATATTTTACTTATATTTAATCTTTTTTACGCTATATTAAAATATGTATGTTTATCCGCATCACTAATGATTTTAAGAGGCAGAGTCGTTTACACGTTGCAAGTATACATTTTTAAACAATATTTTTTAAATAATATTTCTGTTATTAAAATTTTCACTTACATTTTACATGTATTTAATTCATGAAAAAGTATATATATATATATATTAAAATATGCATGTATATCTACATCATAAGAGATCATAAGAAACAGAGTTGGTTTTACGTTAAAAATATACATTTTTAAATAATTTTTTTTACGGTTTTACTGTCCTTAAAATAATATTTCCTTATATATTTTTTAAATATATGTATACAGTTTAGTAAATTTAAGAACTAGAGATAACTCGGTTGTAAATTTGGTTTACGATAGAAAACCATTTTACCTCTAACAATAGAGATATGACTTTACGAACAAATGACTGTGTATATATGCACAAAGAAACACTTTAGATGTTTTTGGCTTTGGAATGCCTTAAGAAACCATTTTTCTAACTGACAATCGGTTTCTCGACTGCAATCTATCTTACTGAATGGACAACGTGAAGACGACAATCGTTAGGATTTCCTCCGTTCACATTGCAGAAGTAATGCAAACGCCTGGACACGTCTTCTTCCAACTTCTGAGACTTGTAGAAGATACATCGACTGAAAATCGTTCTTTTATGTCTTTTAACATTCTCATCACGTTTTGTACTCTGTGATTAGTAAGTCATTCCTTTCTTCTTCCAGATTTTAACTCCAAATCCTATCTACTAAAGTGGATACAATATTACACTAACAGTAAAAAACTTCTTTACATATACTTAGATTATATTTATGTATACAATTGTACACATTTTTGTATACAAATTAAAGAAAAATATACAGTTTTTTTTATGTTAAAATCATGCTTAAATTTCTATATGTAAACATAAAAAAACAAATGAATAACTTCCACTTTAACTCAATAAATATTTATAAATAAACTATTTAACGTTTATTTATTTATTTTTTTTAAATANAAAATACTTAAGTGTGTAACACAAACAAAGACATGTAAATTAGATGCGTAATTTTAATTTATAAAGTTGTAATCTATAAAAATTTGTATATTTATTTTGTTTGTAAAGTTACAAATTACATTGTAATTTACTACCATTAAATAGAATAATAATGGGATTTTTAACTTACGACATTATCAATAAACAAGTCAAAGTTATACTCATAATTGTAAATTATTTTAAATTACAATTGTAAAATAAAAAAAATTAAATTACAATTTACTATTTTCTCGAAGAAGATGTATAAAGTAAATATCCTATCCATTAATTATAATTTATTAAATAATATAAATAATACATAAGCTATATTGTAATTAAGACAAGCAATTTTAAATTAAAGAAATGAATTAAATATAAATTACACTTGAAATTTATTATAATAAATAATAAAATTATTAAGTAAATTTAAAATTTATAACATAATTACTTAATAAATTACAATTAAAAAATTATCGTAAACTGTAGATAAAATATATTAATTTAAATGCCCTCAACACGTATAATAAATACGTAATTTATAATGGAATATCAGAAATATCTACAAAATATTAAATATAAATTATAAAGAGAATAGCGAATAATACGAGTAAAGAATTATTGTGACGATGCCAGACTGCAATTTTTTATTATATTTTTAAATTTATTTAATTTAAAATATATGCTCTCGATCTTAAATCACTAGTGTCTTGCCCCTGTAAATCATACTTTTCCTGATAACTGGTCATCTATGTAACTCTATTCTGGGGACATTTTTGAATTGTAATCACGTGAATTCCGTTCTAGACCGGAAATTCGTACATATTTAATCGGGGCTTTCTATCCCTAAGCTTTCTATATATGTCTAACACTGTTTTCGAGATTCAGGAAGGACAGGCAGATTGACAGATGAACGATTTATATCTACATTTTTTTTTTCAAATTTCAGCACAAATAGAGCAAAAAAAAGCAAATTATCTATAAGATAATTTGCTTTTTTCAAGTGTAAATGCAGTTGTTACATTTAAAAATAATAGAAAAGAAAGTAAATTAAAGACAGGAAAATGTAACCTAACAAACTCGTTAAATACATCCCTTAGACATAAAGAAACCTTATAAATATAAGGTTCAATACCCTTTAAGCGTTGTATTTATTTAAAGAGAAATTTCTCTGGAGAGAAATTATCATCGCGTGTTTAAATTTCATTTATTAGATTCGAGTCTAAAGTCGAGAGGATAATTCTTCCGTTTATATTAATTGATTATCAGTGAAAGCAATTATCTCTGAAACGTTAATTTAAATTAAATACATAGAAAAGCATTAAGCGTTTATTGATAAAGTAAATATAGAAATTATAGTAATTAAATCTTTAAATGATAAATTACTATAATGATTTTACTTAAAAGGAATTTTAAAACTCGAAAATAATTTGATGTTTACTTAGGAAAATAATCTATAATTATTTTTTAATATTTTAACTTAATTTTTAAGGATTTTTTCTCCCTAAAAATGTATATATATAAAAGGAAAACTTGTTTTTCTATGTTTAAAGTATTCCTACACTGCTGAGAAATTGCATTTTTTATAACATACAACATAGCTTTTAAGCTCGTTTTTATGTTAGAAAACAAGTAAAAATATTTTTTTATTCGCTAAAAAAACTGAAAAAAACTCCGGTTTATACAGTTTAACCTGTATAAACCGGACGGAATCGAATATTTTTCCGGTTTGGCAGGTTTCCGTTATGAACAGTTCTTTTCTAACACAGAAAATCGCTAGTTTTAAATAAATTTCTTTTCTTATAGGCAGATTTCCGCTTTATTCAGGTTCCGTTTTAGACAGGTTTCACTATACAAGCTGTATTTCTAACGCGACTATAAGCATATTTGAATCGTAACGTAAAGAGAAGCATGCACTGTTTGAGGCATTAAAGGGTCATATTTTATTATTTAACTTTAATTATACTTTGTAAATATTAAATAATCTTATATAATCGAGTTCTAAAGTAGTTTTGTGACGTTTAAAAGGGTTATAAAGCGTATACGATAGACGGGAATGAGAGAAACGATATCCAAACTATCAGATTGCAGATTCTATTATCTATCTTTGTGCATCGCATTGGGAACTACAGGCAAATATCAAACGTTCCGTGAAATTCCACAAGGAATTCCTTACCAGATGGAGGTAGTAGGAGCAAAAGATCGAATAACTGAGGGTAACTTTGCGATTACATTACCATTTCAGTTAGTATAGTGCATTTTTTTCCTCCGTTTCTTCCTCATTACCTCCTTCCTGACATCTGCAGTACATGTCCTCGAATTGGTTTGGTAGATACGTACAAATGTGCCGTTTATTTCTTTTCTTTCGGAAATTTTTCCCTGTACCAAACTGGTTTACAGTCGCGTGCGGGGAGGGGGGAAGAGTTAGAAGTACAAATCGGGTACAGCGCTTGCGGGGTTGGGGGGAAAGGAGAAGGAGGAGGAGGAGGAGGAGGAGGAGGAAATTGTGCTGGTAAGATGATTACTTTCAAATCGATTTTGGAAATTGTCTATCCATTCCTTCATGCGTTCATACAAAAGGGCACCGCTAAAACAAATGAGAATATATTTTTCTGCATCTCTTGCACATTAGTGGCTAAGAGAAAGGTAGATCTGTTCTGTTGTAATGGGATACCTCTCATTCGTCATCTACTTGATGTCTTTGCCTTAAGGACCTACTAAACCAAAGATACACCAGGAAAAGTATCATAGTGATTTTATATCGATCTTAAAATTGTCGAAAAATTGTGAGTACTTTGCTACTTTTCCCCTCTTCCCCTATATTCCTCCTGTATGAATTGTATTATATCGTGAAGAAATCATTTGCATAATGTTGGCTTCTAACGGTTAGAGTGCACTTTAATATACCTTTATAGGCAATATTAATGTATTTTTAGAAGTTATATTACTATTTATTTAATTTTTTTTAACTTGTAAGCGTGGTCATGTCGATTATGTACGTGGAAGTGCCTTAAGTACGTCGTCTCTTATAAGGCTCCACCCATTAAAGATTATTATTTTAAACTTAAAGAGAGTTTAATATATATTTCAGAGACGATATTTCTTATAAATTTATATCTTATAATCCAATAAAATCTTCCGTAACATCATCCATGCCAATTACTTTTTACGTGATTAGATTTAAACATAAAGTTTCGCTTCGTCACACTACTACTTGTTACTCAATCCTCGATAAAAAATATGACGTTTATTTTATTAATTTTTATATATAAGTATTTTTAGAGGTACATTTAGCAGATTGTATTCTTAAAAATAAGTACATTTGTTTGATATTTAATTCAATATATAATTTTCTTTTCTTCCTTACAAAACTTTCATATCTTTGGCAATAATTCAAATTGAATTATGACAAGATATTATTAAGCAGTTTATTTCACCATTTTTCTGCGATTTTCAATTTAAATATCAATAGTACTGGAACCAATTTTTGTTCTTAGAGTAGACTTTTCTAATTTCTTTTTTTTTTCTTCTTCTTCTTCCTCCTCCTCCTTCTCTTCTTCTTCTACTATTATTTTATTTATTTTTTTATCATAGAGAAAAGTACTGTATACTGACAGTTAAATAGGGAGAGAAAATTAGATTTCATTGTCAGTGTAGATAAAGAGAACAGTTTTTGTTGCTGTTTTCATTGTGTTCGTTTCCTACGTAGATAGAGAGGAAGCTAATCAGCTTAAAGAAATTATCTTATGTCAAAAAGTTGCCTATAAATCCATTAAAGAGGAAATACTGGAAACGAACAACTAATGACATTTAATTGCTCTATTATTCAATTCCCTTTTCTTAAATAATCTATTTAATTCGCCTTTTGTTAATATGTTTGATTATCGAAACAAATCAAAATTATTACATTTGTATACAATTTAAGCAAGGGATAACAAAACAAATCGAATTATCTCCTTATAAAATACGGAAAGTACGTCATAAAATCGTCAAATTTTCCTTAATAAACGATTATAAATAATAAAACTGATGTTATTATAGCATTATTATGAGCTATCGAACCGACTTCTAACTTGATTTATTACGGAAGTAACAGTCATTATTGAAAAAAAGGGGGGGAAATGTTTGTTTCCTTTTTCCTCCTCCTCCTCCTCCTTCTCCTCCTCCTCCGCATCATTTTTCTCTCGTTAGAATAATGTTACATAATTCACTATTACAATAATACTGATGCTTTTAAACGGCGTACTTATTGATTAATTTATGTTTTTTAAGACCTTCTATATTAAACTTATGTATTTTTTTTCTTTCTATGCGCCTAGCATCGACGTATCGATAACATTATCTACTTTGTATCGTGTCATCCGTCATATGTGCACTGGTATGCTGACTCAGCATTGAATGGGCGACATCACCCATAATCAACTACCCAATCGTGTTTAGCGGCTGATTGAATCTTAGGAAGAAACACGCAATAAGACATAACCTAGATTGGTACAAATCTAAAAATATAAGGCGTATATCCCGAAAAGGAAAGTAATGTTATATAATAGATTAAGGATAAATTTCTATCGCTAATTTCTATAACATTAAATAAAGCATAAAGCATAGATATGTTAATAATATATACGAAATTATATGCGTTATTCATGTACAGTACAGTAGTACACACGTGGAGGAAACTCAACACTAAGTGGATGATCGTGATAAAGTTTTCCTGTTGATTATCTCGGTTATTGTTTAATTTAATGGAGCAAATTAATGAAATTTTATTAAATGAACAATGTTATCTTGAATACACGATCGAAATTATGGATATAACTTTGCGTTATAATTAAGTAAAATGGTAAGAATTTAAAACATTTAAATACTCTATTAAACAAGTCTATAGAATCTTTTCGGAATTAATTTTTATGTTATTTTTTAATGTCATTTTATATCAAATTAGTTAATTTTTCTGTTTAGAAAAGTAAATTACACAAATTATAATAGATTATAATCAAAAAATTCTCTTCTTTCTAACCAAATATGACGGAGGAAGAGGGATAAAACTTCCATTTAGTATCGTTAATCGAGAATAGAAAACATATATTATATTTAAAATTGTTTATAATTAAAATTAAGCAGATTTTATTAGAAATATTTTAAAAAATCGACAGAAAAATTCAGCAGAAAGTATCGATTCGATATTTTGTTGGGTGTTGATTTCTAAAAGTGAGAAATCGATTCTGTTTGAAATTTTTCAGAAAAAAAAAATTCAAAGTTCGAAGTGAATAAACAAAAAAAATCTAAGATAAAAATCAACATTTTTTTCCCCTTAAATTTTTCAAACTATCCTTATCTTAATTTATTATTATTTTTCTCTTTTATTAATCCAAGAAGGCATTAAAGTATCTAGAAATCTGTGTAAAGAAGCAAACTCCCTATTGCAAAATAATTAATTTATTACATTTTTTTTTTAAAATAAATAAATAAATAGCATGTTCTTCGACTCACCTACGTCATTTCCGAGATATGGGAGAAATTCACCTAACGATTTGCATTAAGAAAGTGAGTATTACTAATGGTGTTCACATTCAACGGATCATTTAACAGAAAAATCTTGTCGCGTACGATGGAAGCACTTGATGGAGACAAACACTTTCATATACGTGCATAACTCATGGATAATCTCTTTTTGGACACGGTAGCTAGTTACTTGGTGACGGTCTCAGAAAAGAGGATTTAGTCTCTTAGACTGTAATGCTTCTTCAATGATCCTACTTGTTTTCATCGCTCTTACCGATACAGCGAAGTCCACTTAGCTAGGTTTGTCTGTTTGACGGAGAGATGTGACAGTTCCGATTTATTTCCTAAATTTAAGGATCAAGAAAAAAGTTACAGAGAGTGTGTGACAGTGAAAAACCGAAACGTAATCTTCCCCCCTCCCTCTCTTTCTTCCCTTCTTTCTTCCCTACTCCATCCCTCCTTATTGCATTTTTATTTACAATGGATGATGATAAATAACTAAAAATTGATAATGTACGAATGCATTTTTTTCTGAATTTTTTTTTGCAGTTGCCAAGTAAAAAAAAATCTAATAATAATAATGATAATAAACGGAATGTTTACGTAATTAACTAATTAAATTAGTTAATTATGTAAACATTATTTAAAAATCTGGATGAAGTAGAAAAATTTTTACGTTGTTTAGTCAATGTTTACGTATATTTAAGGAATTTTTATATTGTTTGTTTCCTACGTCTTTATGTTTTCTGAAAGCTTTTAAACATCATTTTTTTTTCGTGTTTGTTTGAACTTTTAAACACTTGTATAAATTATTCTATGGAAAATAAATATAATTAAGGATATTTTATGATTTTTTCTTCTATTTTTCTGCTTATAAATATAAATTTTTTGGAAATATTAAGCATATAAAAAGCGCTTGTACAGTACTGTACAAATGATCCTATATAACACACACTTGTATGTACAAATAAATCTAATTTTATAGTGGTTTTCTTCATTTTTCTGTTTCAAAAACTTTTTATTTTTGCTCTATTATACATACAAATAACACGCATTCCCCCCACTGTATGTCTGTCCTTCGTTAATTTCCAGAACGGAGTTAGATAATAAAACCTGTCCAAAACGGACAAGTTCTTTAGAACAGAACGATTTTAAATGTTAAAATATATATAAATTTCGAATTCAATAAACATTTTTACGGTTGTATTGGTCAAATTTTATTATAGAATATTGTTGGAAATATATAGAAAAATTCTTCTTTGTTACTATAGCTGCATAAACTGTAGAAAATATTTTTTTATATAAGATTTTATTCATAAATATATGGATGAAAATACAATATATAGTTACTAAAAATTGAGGAAACGATCACGAAAAATATTCTTAATTTTACTAAATATTTACGAGGAAATTTGGAATTTGCATCCCTTTCTAATAATTGTATGAATAGATAAGGAGTATTTTTTATTATTATTATTTTTTCCATGAAAGTATCGCTTCTAAATCATAAAACATGGATCCAAATTAATATTTATAGTTCAATAAAGTTACTAGCAAATGTATTTTGAGTTAAATTCGGCAATATTTTAGTACTTAATCATGTATTTTGTGAATGAAAACCGCGTACTTCCATCATTGAAAAAGTCTTGAAATTCTCTTCCAGTTTATTTAATTATACTTATAAAATCGAGTAAAAATTCCTTTTATGAAAAATTCCTTTATGTTTTATTAACTTATAAATTATAAAAACCTTTAAGAACTGATTTTTGTTGCCTCTAATGCACTTTTCTACAATGTAAATTCAATCTGGATTCGCAAAGAAGTATGAAGAAAATAAAGAAAAAAAAAAAAAATGGTATATTATCTTCAAAATTCATTAGAAAGTAAGATAAATATGTCAAAATATTTTTTGATTTTAAAATAAATTCCAATCTACACTTGTTAATCTATAAATATCATTCTTTAGCATCACCTTATCCTCAGCATCCCAAAAATTACATAGACTCTTCTATCCAGGAATTGCGATCAAAATTGACAAGAAAATATGAAAAAATAGAGAAATAAATGATGTATTATCTTCAAAATTTTGTTAGAAAATAAGATAAATTTGTCTAGTTAATTTATAATTTGGAGATGGACCGAACCTATGTTTAGACCATACAACAAACCCCAAAAAGATGAAGAATCAGAAAAAAATATGAAAAATTCTTTATAAAATAAGTTAAAGAATGCAAATATTTTAGATTTGGAGATAATTCGAATCCATATCTAACAATAAAAGCACTTTATTGATCGGAGGTTGGTTCAGAAACTCTTCGATATCTCACACTTTCTTCTGTTTTAATCGCGATTTCTTTCATTTTATGGAAATGTTTATAGACCGAGGCTTAAATTTTGTGTATTCTTTCTTCATTAATGCAAAGTAACTTTTGTTAACCGCCTTTTGAATAATCCTACACCCGAAAAAAACCTGAATAAATTCAATATGGAAATGTAATCTTTAGAGTTTCGTTTCCAAAAAAAAAGAAACAAAAAGTCAAATTTGTTTCAAAGTGTTTTGCGTCAAGCTAAGGCCATACGTCATATATGAATTTTTAAAACTTCATATTTTGTATCTTATACCTTATTCCTACACAAAAATAATAAAAAAATATACAAAATTTCGTCATATTTTCTCAGTTCTACCGCTGAAACTATTACTAAAACTACTACTACTACTACAGCATAGAGTTAAACCATTAAGTTATATAAATTTTAATACTAAATATAATTAAAAATATTCATATTTAATTGATTATATAAATATAATAGGATTATATTTAATACAATTTTCTTATTTACAGGATTAAAGTTATAATACATACGTCTTCTATATGTATATAAAGATGAAATCTCCATCCATCTTCTTGAAGAAAAATTGCAATTGATAAATTAATTAAACAGTTGTATAACATTTTTACAACTTATTCAATCTCATTCGGAAACAACACTTTAAAGTAAATATCTAAGACATTGTTTACGTGTAAGTACTGAGAGATTTCAAATAATCTTTGTCATTAAGTACGACTATGAGCATACTCTAGACGATTAAAGATGTGGAATTTTATGACGAAGAAAATTCCACATTTGCAGCCTCAGTTGCTAAGCAACGTCTTACAACCCCATTTTGTTGCTACAAGAGTTAAACAGACCTGATACAAATAGAAATAACAGTAATTTTACGGTGATGAATATTAAATTTTATACAAGAAAATTTACCGTAAAAGATCTATTTTTAAAGTTTAAGATGTATACATATATTTTTATATAATTAAATTTACAAGTTTACGTTGCCAAATTTCGGTTGTAGATTATTCTATGATTATTTTATTCACGACTTTTGTGGCTTTATAAAAGAAAGAATTAATATTATTTCGAGGGAATTTTTATCAGATTTAGGTTCTGTAGAGCTTAGATTACGAACAATAGATGTTTACTACGAGGGGTGTAGATAATAAAACATCGATTTTTCAACCTATTCACTGAGATTTTCGAAAGTTTGATCGTGTAAGAATTTATTTAAACTGAAATCTAATTAAATAATTAAAAAAATATAAAGAAAAAAAAAATATATATATATATTGTCTACAGTTTAATTTATAAACTTGACTTTATAAAATATATTTATCATTTCTCTCGTTTAACTCCATTAACTTGTAAACAATTTTCAAAGTAGGAAACTTCAAATTTTACTCAAATTTAATTAACGATAGACAACAAGAACCTGGGTGTTTAAATTGATATTAAATTAGACATTATTAGTACCACACTTGTTAAATATTTTACTTAATCCCAACTGGACAATTGATAAAGCTTTCTACGAATGTTTGGATAACAAGTAGCCATATTGACTTATCTAATTGTTATTGAACTTTGAATTAACCGGTTGTTATTCCATATATACACATTTATAGAACTAGGTAAAAGCCTCTGGAGGATAGGCACAACGTCTACAACTACTACTACTACTATAACATTCGATTAATTCGATTACTAATATAATATTAATCTATCTATCTAACTATATTATTAAATATAGATTACTCGGAAAATTATCGAACGTTGAAATTAATAACGAATTTAACGATTTAATGAGTTTATCGATGATTTATTCAACGTATATTCTTCATTATAAAGTTGTAGAGACTTTAAGGATAAAGGGAAGAGGAAAGTTCTTTTATTTCTTTTAAGTTGTAAGCTGGAGTCTTATTGGTAGAAATTCGAATAAGCTCGATTCGTATTGGTAGAAATGTCAAAGTTGTTCTATTAATACAAAGATTATCGCATTCCTTTACGTCAGATTTTTGTGGCCAACATTTAATAGACAAAAAGTTGAAGTCCATTTCTTCATCGTNGAACAATAGATGTTTACTACGAGGGGTGTAGATAATAAAACATCGATTTTTCAACCTATTCACTGAGATTTTCGAAAGTTTGATCGTGTAAGAATTTATTTAAACTAAAATCTAATTACATAATTAAAAAAATATAAAGAAAAAAAAAATATATATATATACCAAACTTAATCTTTATCGCACGTAAAACAAGACATTAAGAATTAAGGTCTTTTTTTTTCCTTAAAAACCCTAAAACTTTCCCTATCGAATGACATAAAATATAAGATTTAAGAACAATTAAAAACAAAAAAAAAACAATGCTTAAAATAATCGTAAAATTCACGAATACATAAAATTTTTAGCATTAAAATGGCGAAAATTTTATAAAAGAAATAAAAAGATAAATATAAGCTAATGAATTATACGAAAAATTAGTTTAATTATGATATTTTAAATCTTAATAATTCGGTCTTCAGCATCCATTAAAATAGAAATTGGTTTCTTTATCATTACTCGATTGGAGTGGAGGTTCTTCAACGTACTTCCCTTATTTAACAATGATTTTTAAGAGGAGGAAGGACCACTCGAGCTATGAAAAGAGACTACATACAGTTTGCTCTCGTCAATTTATATATATATATATATATATATATACACGCACACACACACGAATAGAAGACGATGTCAAGAGACGATAACGTTTTCAGTTATATAAGATATTCATCACCGTGAACTGTAACATCATCCTTAATACGCCGGTAAAATGCATCTATCGATTAATTTACTTCCAGCTTACTGAAGTGACATCAACAAGATGGCTACCAATGTTATCGGGGTGAATAAATTGAATTATACAGACATTGGCAACTAAAACTGCTTCCTTTACAACATGCCAAAGTCGGGGTATTTGTTTGAATAATTCGATTACTTTTGTTAAAATTCGATACTAAATTTTCCTATTTAAATGCGTGACAAGTGGCAAAAATATTCGACACACACACACACACACACACACAGACATACCAGAATGATGGGGGGAAGGGAAAAAATGAAAGTTTGTTGCTGAGAATATTACATTTATTCTTAAATTAAACTGAAGAAACGTCTCTCTTTCTCTCTCTCTCTCTCCCCCCTCTCGAACGTATCTTTTTTTTCCCTCAATCTTTAGGGATTTTTTTTTAAATCTCGATATTACTTTATTAAATATTTCAGTTGGTTTTTGGCAAAATTACAAGTGGAATTTTTAATATAAATTTGATTATTTTTTTAAAGTTACAAACAGAAATTAATTTTTCATTTTAGTTTTGTACGAAAGAATTTTTTCCTTATATATATATATATATATGTTTTTTTTCTTTTATAGAAAATAGAAACAGGATAAATGTTACAAATAAAATTGATCGTTACAACTTCTATTAACGATTTATTTTATTTTTATTTACTTTTTTACGAATTAAATACAATAAAAAGAAACCGAAAAACTTTATAAAATAAATGTTAAATTCATTATTTAATATATATATTTTCCTTCTCCTTTTTTCTCCGGATGGGGGGATGCTGAATGTTTATCATGCTTTTATTCCTTTGATGCTGAAAACTTAATTGAAATCAATCTTTCACTGATTAAATCGTGATTAGTTACAAAGATAGAACATTTCTTTTAAAAATATATTTATATAGAAAAAAGTGAATTGCTGGAAACGACAGTTAATCCTCGGAGACACACTCCAGCAAGCACTAAACTTAATGGAATAAATCTGTCACAAAGTTGAGTTAGAGTAAGTCCAACATTTCAAATTTAAGCAGCGCAAGAGATCCCTAGTGTTGTTAAAAATCCCACCAACGGGATTTTTCGTCCTCACTCCTGTAATTACAACTATCGAAATACAAGTCATGTGATTTATAAATAACGAAACTCAGCTATAAATTGTATAACGTAAGTCAGTATGGCGTTTCCTAGATTTTCGTCGCCCCAGACTGATTTACAGCGAGCTAACGTCGAGAGCACCACATTTCAACTGTCAAACACAGCTGACGCTCATCAACTGCAAGGGAAAACGTAAAGAGAAGAAAGATTTTTATTCATGGACTGACTCTCTTCATGTTTTAAACTTAGAATTTTTAAAACTATTTCTCAACTTTCTATTGTTTAAAAGTCTTACTTTCTTCTTCTCCTCCTCCTCCTTTTCTTCCTCTTCCTTTTCTTACGTATTTAAGCACGTGCAACATCCTTGTCTAAGAGCGTGCTATCTCCATCTATATACGATTACGTTTACGTGTTTACACATATGAATTAAAATTCGAAAAATATACTTGACCTCAGTCGATTTTCTAACTTTAGTCTAACGTAATTAGCTAAGCTCGTTAGTGTTTTGTAAAAGAATGAAAAGAGGAATTAGATAGATAACAAAAAAAAAAAAAAAAAAAACCCGGAAAGAAAAATACCAAAGTTCTTTTTTGGTGGAAGGCATATTTTAAAAAGTGCTTACCGTTCGGAAATAATCCTTTTTTTCTCAATTGCGCAAGACTAATGAGATGTCGTTTGCCTTCTCAGCGTTTTCGGTTTGATTTTTCTCTTTGCACTTATCAACACGGCCGTTGAACTTATTGAAATATATTTTTTTCTTCTTCTTCTTTTCCAAGCGACATTTTCTTTTTTAGAAGGAAATAACCTTACCGATATATTTTAAGAAGTTTTCTCAGAAAGAGAAATTTTAATAATGTATTTAATATATCGGATTGAACAGAAATGAGCTTTGCCTATTTTAATCCTTGTTAAGTAAGGCTTTTATTGAAATTCTTGTTCATCTGTTGCAAAACTTTTTTTTTCTTTCCCTCTCTTCTAATTTGCATATTCGAGCGGTAGCGCTTTCATGCAAAACGTTCTATCAAATTTCTCTCATCATTTGGGTACGTTTCTCGTTTTAATTCCATATGATAAATTATGTAATAGATCTTGTTATGTAACTAAAAGTATTTTAACTTGTCAGAAATTATTTCGTGGGTAGGATTCTTTCGAAGTGAGCTATTTGGATGACATCATTTTCCGAGAAGCACGTTCTCGTGAAGGTACTTCCGTCGTGACGTTAACTCTCAGCACCCTTATCTCTGACGTCATTTCCTTTTTTACATATTTTTCGATAACTTTACACTAAACTTGCGAAACACTTTTTTTAAGTCAATTTCTTAACAATTTAAGGAAATTACTGGTTAACCTCTTACAATTTTTACCTTTTAAAACATATTTTTAAGCCGTAAGATTTGTTTTTAATGCTCTCAAATAGTAGAGCTGTAACTACACTACTTAATCTTAGTAATACAGTATGTAGATAAAAAAGGGATAACATTCTTAACAGCTGTTTAAGAAAAAGTAGTTTCTTCACTGTAACACTTACAACTTTTAAATTTTTTCCCCCCTTTTTGATACGAATGTTTAACGTTTAAAGGGAATTTGGGGATTTTTCAAGCATACGTTTTGGCGAGTAAAGAATTTTTAAGGGGGGAAAAAAGAGCAGAAAATCGTGCAAATTACTTTTTAATGTTCTGAACAATTTGTAATATTAAAAAAAAAATGACACAAATTATGAATCATTAAAAGTGCTAATGATCTTATTAGACAAGGTGGTGATGATTACGTCGTCTCCGGATGTCTAGACTAAATTATAGAAATTATAAATAATTTAATAGATCTATTATACTTTTCTTATTTAACTTTCCACTTTATTGATTTTTGTTTTTACTAAACAGATTACAACTAAATTTTTCTTTTTATATTTATTTATTGACGATGATAATTAATATATTTCTTTCGATTTTGAGAAATGGAAA
>NW_019384353.1:938321-943992 GCF_000671375.1 Centruroides sculpturatus | reverse complement strand
AGTAAATTTATTTTAATTAGATAAAATATTTAATAATTTTTCTTTTAAATTAAGTAAATTAATAAGTATTTTAAATTATATTTAAAAAAAAAAGATGTTCTCTTCTTTTTTTATATTATATTTTAATGATAATTAATCTCTCACTTAACATGATTTTTTCTTCATTTTATAAAATCTTCATAATCTTACGTTTGAAATAATTAAAAAATAAATATATTAATATAACACTTTTTTTATTATGACATTTATTAATTAACTAATTTAATACAGTATTTTTTTCATAATTAACTTCTTTTCTGACGTTATTATTCTCTCTTCATTTTAATGAATCTTTATTATCTTACACTTAAAAAAACTTCTTAAAAATATATATTAATACAATTAAACCTCCGAACAACGGACAGTGACGGAAACATAATAAATGGCCGTTGTTAGAGGGTTATTTTGTATGCATTTATAATAAGAAAAGAAAAAAAAAGGAGTCGCTGTTTAGAGGTGGCCGTTTTAGACAGGAGTCCGTTATTACAGGTTCGACTGTAAAATCTTTCTGTTAAATTTCACTAATAACTGACCTCTTATCAAGCATAATTTCTCCTTTATTTTACATACAACCTCCTTGTTTTTATGCTTAAAATTTCACTAATAACTGACCTCTTATCAAGCATAATTTCTCCTTTATTTTACATACAACCTCCTTGTTTTTATGCTTAAAAACACTTTAAAAATAAGTATATTTTAAGAATTTTATTATAAAAATTTATAAAATAACAATATATATATATATATTGTCTACAGTTTAATTTATAAACTTGACTTTATAAAATATATTTATCATTTCTCTCGTTTAACTCCATTAACTTGTAAACAATTTTCAAAGTAGGAAACTTCAAATTTTACTCAAATTTAATTAACGATAGACAACAAGAACCTGGGTGTTTAAATTGATATTAAATTAGACATTATTAGTACCACACTTGTTAAATATTTTACTTAATCCCAACTGGACAATTGATAAAGCTTTCTACGAATGTTTGGATAACAAGTAGCCATATTGACTTATCTAATTGTTATTGAACTTTGAATTAACCGGTTGTTATTCCATATATACACATTTATAGAACTAGGTAAAAGCCTCTGGAGGATAGGCACAACGTCTACAACTACTACTACTACTATAACATTCGATTAATTCGATTACTAATATAATATTAATCTATCTATCTAACTATATTATTAAATATAGATTACTCGGAAAATTATCGAACGTTGAAATTAATAACGAATTTAACGATTTAATGAGTTTATCGATGATTTATTCAACGTATATTCTTCATTATAAAGTTGTAGAGACTTTAAGGATAAAGGGAAGAGGAAAGTTCTTTTATTTCTTTTAAGTTGTAAGCTGGAGTCTTATTGGTAGAAATTCGAATAATCTCGATTCGTATTGGTAGAAATGTCAAAGTTGTTCTATTAATACAAAGATTATCGCATTCCTTTACGTCAGATTTTTGTGGCCAACATTTAATAGACAAAAAGTTGAAGTCCATTTCTTCATCGTTTCGTGTTCGGGTTAGTTGACACCATTACAAATCCTATAGGGATTTTCTCTCATAACTACGCGAAGAGGTCGGTATATAGCTTTAGGGGTGAAGAACCCCCTCCTTCGCTACATTACACGGGATTCACTAGATACTGATTTCCACGTCCGACAGACAAAACTAATGGTATTTGGACAAGAAAAATGGCTTGGACATCAGTATTGAGGCAAAGAATTTGGACGAAAGAAATCTGTTTTATCCGACAATGATACAGGGCATTGATATAGGGCCTAAGGTCATAGCCATCGGTTTGACACATACCCTCGAATAAATGGACAATATAATCTTTGGGGCACGCACCAATGTTTGTCAGAGAGATGCCAAGTGTCTCAGTAGTGTACGAGATGATTTTACTTAGAAAAAAAAATAAAAAAATAAAACTCATTTAGATCGATTCTGGTAGGTGTTTACTGCCTATCGAGAACTATTCTTATCGAACCAATCGATAGATGTAAAATTACTCAGTAGTAGGATTTCCAAAATTCAATACTACAAAGTAAATCGTGTAAGCATCATTCTTCGTTGGGAATTTCTTAAGGATAAACGTTGTTTTAAGAATGAATTTTTCTTTCTTTTTTTTCCTTTCGATTTTTAAGTGGATTTTTATAAATATTTTACGAATTAAATACGATTTTCTCTGTCGAATTTATAGATATAATAATAATAATAATAATGATAATAATAATAATAATAATTTTTTTTAATATTATTTAAATGAATCATTATCCTTTAAAATGAACTCAACGCATTATTTTAAGCAGAGATAATATTATTTTTCTAATGCTGCAGTTGTTTTTGATCAGCGATTTCATTTAGCTTACACACGTACTGTACATCATTATTTTTCCATCACATCAACTTCGCTTTGTGTAATCTTGCTTGAAATAAGAAAAATATNTTAATATATATATTTTCCTTCTCCTTTTTTCTCCGGATGGGGGGATGCTGAATGTTTATCATGCTTTTATTCCTTTGATGCTGAAAACTTAATTGAAATCAATCTTTCACTGATTAAATCGTGATTAGTTACAAAGATAGAACATTTCTTTTAAAAATATATTTATATAGAAAAAAGTGAATTGCTGGAAACGACAGTTAATCCTCGGAGACACACTCCAGCAAGCACTAAACTTAATGGAATAAATCTGTCACAAAGTTGAGTTAGAGTAAGTCCAACATTTCAAATTTAAGCAGCGCAAGAGATCCCTAGTGTTGTTAAAAATCCCACCAACGGGATTTTTCGTCCTCACTCCTGTAATTACAACTATCGAAATACAAGTCATGTGATTTATAAATAACGAAACTCAGCTATAAATTGTATAACGTAAGTCAGTATGGCGTTTCCTAGATTTTCGTCGCCCCAGACTGATTTACAGCGAGCTAACGTCGAGAGCACCACATTTCAACTGTCAAACACAGCTGACGCTCATCAACTGCAAGGGAAAACGTAAAGAGAAGAAAGATTTTTATTCATGGACTGACTCTCTTCATGTTTTAAACTTAGAATTTTTAAAACTATTTCTCAACTTTCTATTGTTTAAAAGTCTTACTTTCTTCTTCTCCTCCTCCTCCTTTTCTTCCTCTTCCTTTTCTTACGTATTTAAGCACGTGCAACATCCTTGTCTAAGAGCGTGCTATCTCCATCTATATACGATTACGTTTACGTGTTTACACATATGAATTAAAATTCGAAAAATATACTTGACCTCAGTCGATTTTCTAACTTTAGTCTAACGTAATTAGCTAAGCTCGTTAGTGTTTTGTAAAAGAATGAAAAGAGGAATTAGATAGATAACAAAAAAAAAAAAAAAATCCCGGACATTAGTCGCTAAAGTCTCCTTTTCTTGCCTTTTGCTTTAAGTCTAATGACGCTTTTTTCTCTCTTTAGATGGTGTTGCTATGAACTGTATTGATCTCTTGATTTGCTTTGGATCGGTTGCAAGAAGTATAAATTTTCCTTTGAAGAGATTCAACATTTCTAAATCTAGATAAACGTCTCCATTTATAAAGTACTATAAACGTTACTTAATTGAATCAATTATTAAAGTAATTCTACATATTTTATTTAATAGAAAACAAGAAGAAGAAGAAGAAAAATGTTTTTCTTTTTAAAATATTTGAAGAAAAATACTCGTTAGACAGAGATAAACACGAGAGCATATAGCCGGAGGGTTAGAAAATCGCACGCGCCAATAGCATCAATCATTGCAATATACTTCTTCTAATAGAAATTCCACAAGAATACACTTTACCAGCTCCGAAAAAAGTAATAGTATTGCTAAAAATCGTTTAAAAGTATCATCTAATCTACACTCCTACCGATATATTTTTCTATAAATATAATTTACAGTTTATCTTGTGTAAATCTATAATTGAAAAATCTTCTTGAAGAAAAATTGCAATTGATAAATTAATTAAACAGTTGTATAACATTTTTACAACTTATTCAATCTCATTCGGAAACAACACTTTAAAGTAAATATCTAAGACATTGTTTACGTGTAAGTACTGAGAGATTTCAAATAATCTTTGTCATTAAGTACGACTATGAGCATACTCTAGACGATTAAAGATGTGGAATTTTATGACGAAGAAAATTCCACATTTGCAGCCTCAGTTGCTAAGCAACGTCTTACAACCCCATTTTGTTGCTACAAGAGTTAAACAGACCTGATACAAATAGAAATAACAGTAATTTTACGGTGATGAATATTAAATTTTATACAAGAAAATTTACCGTAAAAGATCTATTTTTAAAGTTTAAGATGTATACATATATTTTTATATAATTAAATTTACAAGTTTACGTTGCCAAATTTCGGTTGTAGATTATTCTATGATTATTTTATTCACGACTTTTGTGGCTTTATAAAAGAAAGAATTAATATTATTTCGAGGGAATTTTTATCAGATTTAGGTTCTGTAGAGCTTAGATTACGAACAATAGATGTTTACTACGAGGGGTGTAGATAATAAAACATCGATTTTTCAACCTATTCACTGAGATTTTCGAAAGTTTGATCGTGTAAGAATTTATTTAAACTAAAATCTAATTACATAATTAAAAAAATATAAAGAAAAAAATATATATATATATACCAAACTTAATCTTTATCGCACGTAAAACAAGACATTAAGAATTAAGGTCTTTTTTTTTCCTTAAAAACCCTAAAACTTTCCCTATCGAATGACATAAAATATAAGATTTAAGACAATTAAAAACAAAAAAAAACAATGCTTAAAATAATCGTAAAATTCACGAATACATAAAATTTTTAGCATTAAAATGGCGAAAATTTTATAAAAGAAATAAAAAGATAAATATAAGCTAATGAATTATACGAAAAATTAGTTTAATTATGATATTTTAAATCTTAATAATTCGGTCTTCAGCATCCATTAAAATAGAAATTGGTTTCTTTATCATTACTCGATTGGAGTGGAGGTTCTTCAACGTACTTCCCTTATTTAACAATGATTTTTAAGAGGAGGAAGGACCACTCGAGCTATGAAAAGAGACTACATACAGTTTGCTCTCGTCAATTTATATATATATATATATATATATATACACGCACACACACACGAATAGAAGACGATGTCAAGAGACGATAACGTTTTCAGTTATATAAGATATTCATCACCGTGAACTGTAACATCATCCTTAATACGCCGGTAAAATGCATCTATCGATTAATTTACTTCCAGCTTACTGAAGTGACATCAACAAGATGGCTACCAATGTTATCGGGGTGAATAAATTGAATTATACAGACATTGGCAACTAAAACTGCTTCCTTTACAACATGCCAAAGTCGGGGTATTTGTTTGAATAATTCGATTACTTTTGTTAAAATTCGATACTAAATTTTCCTATTTAAATGCGTGACAAGTGGCAAAAATATTCGACACACACACACACACACACAGACATACCAGAATGATGGGGGGAAGGGAAAAAATGAAAGTTTGTTGCTGAGAATATTACATTTATTCTTAAATTAAACTGAAGAAACGTCTCTCTTTCTCTCTCTCTCTCTCCCCCCTCTCGAACGTATACAACATAGCTTTTA
>NW_019384353.1:924636-935811 GCF_000671375.1 Centruroides sculpturatus | reverse complement strand
TTAATTAATTATTATAAAATGGCCAAAAGCTTAATTTTGAGGCTGGTGGTGTGTTTTTAATAAGAAAAATTTGTAAATGCTAATAATAAGGAGGAAAATCGTAATTCATTCCGACTCTATTCGAGATACGACACACGATATCTCCGTTTATTTCCCCAACCCGTTCACCTTTAAACAAGAAAATTAAACAGCATCAACCCCCTAATACAAAACCTCCCTGCAAAATATCAAAAATTTTCGATAAAAAGCACAGAAGTTATTAAACTTCAAACAAGGTGAACAAAGTCGTGCCCCACACTTACACACACACTAACACTAACAGAAAATATTCCGAATTTTTTCGACGTTTTAAGGTGTCCTAAATCCAAAAATGTATAAATATTGGAGGTGAGATTGTTATTTTTTTTTTTTTTGACCGATCGCCATACATTTCCTCTGTTATATATAACTGCTGAGAAAATAAACATTACAGTATTTAAAATGTTTGCTCTAATACTCAAATTATTACTGTAGTGCCTTGCCCCTGTACATCATACTTTTCCTTGTATACAGGTGTTGTGCCGGTCGTCTATCTAACACATTTCCCGGATAAATTTTTGACAGTGGGAATTTATAGGTCTACAGTTTATTTTTTCAAATTACAGTTTAATCGCTACAGTTAACTCTTGAATAATGAAAACAAATTATTTATCATATCGTTCATAATTTGTATCAAACATCATTAATATTTAGTGACCCATGACCCTTTCTTGTTTAGAAACAGAAATGAATGACATAGTAGAAATACAGTCGACCCCCCTATAACACTGTTGATAATTCCGTTTTATATGAATTCCATGTTGTACGAGTCACTTAGATTTTACAAATACGTGAGCCGTTCACAGTCCGGCACACGTATTTGTAAAATCTAAGTGACTCGTACAACATGGAATTCATATAAAACGGAATTATTAACAGTGTTATAGGGGGGTCGATTGTACATACATTTTTACATACAATAAAACCTGTATAAACAGGAATGACATGGTACAGAATATTTTTCCGGTATGACAGGTTTCCGTTTTAAACAGGTTTTATAATTTTTTTAAATAAATTAATATGGAACCATATTATATAATTAATTGTTTTAAAATATTTAAGCATATATCTTAATATATATGTATTGAGATTCAATAAATGACATTATATTATAAACTTAGTAGCTATTATAAATGATGAAGCTACCTATAAGTTATTTATTTGAAATGAATTACCTGTCAATTAATGGCTGACAGGTGTAAGGTGAATGATTCTCTAACTTAATTTATTTTGACAAGTCCTTGTTTTCCTTACAACATTATTTTTTTTTTTAATTTTTGTATGATTATAGAAAATAATTGAAGCCTCATTAATTAGAATTTCAAACTTTCATATTTTAATCAAAAAATATATGTTATAAACTATGTTTTTTTAATAAAAAAAATACACAAATGTGGTGTATTTACATCACGAATTTAAGTTTTTAAATCACTTTTTAAGGTCGTTTAATTGTATTCTTGTTGTATTTTAATGATTGATAGGTTGAGTTATTTGTAATAATTTGTCTTTACAGCAAATATATTTATTGTCGTCATTAATCTTGACTAATAAATTAATGTAATATTAAAGCAAACAAGAGTTGCATATGTCCACTTTGCATAGTATCTGTATTAAGTTAGAATGCGAACTCCTTGTTGCGTGCTTCTTTATAATTAAATATAATATTAATTTATGCTGTATTTAATTTAAAATATATAAATTTGAGATACAGAGCATATACTTTAAATTAAATAAATTTAAAATATATGCTCTCGATCTCAAATTAGTAATTTCTTGCCCCTGTACATCATACTTTTCCTAATGACAACAAAGTCATGCCGGTCATCCATATAACTTCGTTCTGTGGGGGGGAATTTTCGAATTGAAATTACGTGAATTCCTGTCTAGCCCGGACTTTCTTATATAGTTAATTGTCCCCTCCCGTCTTTAAGCTTTCTATATCAGGTCTCGACTTTCATTTATTCTCGAGATTGAGGAACGACAGACAAACAGTAGGACTATAGTCTATTTAGGCTTATTTATAGGTCTATAATTTTTTCACAGAACAAAAATTCTGATTATACTGTTTAGGTTAATGTATTTAACGCTTAATAATAATAAAAAGTTCGTGTTTTTTATCCTCTTCTTTTTACATTAATTACTTAACATTATACTCTTTTTGTGTAGTTTAAATACAGTTTTCTAGATAAAAATACATGTTTTTTGTCCATGTTATTAACTAAATTATTCTTAAATTTTACATTTTAAATATATTCTAGAACATAAAAAAAGCATATCTAACTTTAAATATTAAGTTATATTTAATGTTTGCTACAAGGAATAGTATCACACGCGAATCGACATATGTCATACCTTTGATCGACACTTTTTATATAAATTAAAAACATTTTTTTAGTTAAAATAAATATTTCTATTATATATTTTTTTTTCAAATTTTATATATTAGTTGTATTATACTATGTAAAAATATTTACTTCTGAATATAAAGTTATATTTAGTGTTTACTACAGGGATGAATATCACACGCGAATCGACATGTGCGGTATTCTTACTCTACATTTTTATATAAACAAATGATTTTTTTACATATTTTTTCTGTATTATTTTTAAATTTTGTATATAAAATATATTAAAGTACATAAAAATACTATATTTGAATATTAAACAATGTTGGTTAGAGGAAGGAACTGATGTTTCTTCCTCTAACAAGATGGTGATCCACAGCATCAATTATCCGAAGTGATGCTGTGGATCAACATCTTGTATACATTAAACACATTTTTCTACATAAAATTAATACTTATTTAACATATTTTTATTGTACTTTTCTTAAATTTTCCATGTTAAATATAATCTAGTATAAAAAATTAATTAATNAATATAAACATTTCTCTAGTTTATAATTAATTAAATTATTATTTTAAAAAAATTCTTTAAAATTATTAAAATATTTTCTAATGTATAGAAGAAAATAATAGTAAAACCTGTTTAAAACGGACACCAACCAAGCCGGAGTACGGTTTTTTACACAGGTTTTACTGTATATTTCACATACAAGTGTCATTTATCATCTGATTATTTTATATTTTTGTTTTGTATATATATTTTTTTTTAATAAATCAAGAAATATATAATAGTAAAAGTTCCATTTTTTAATGTATTTTTTAGAAATCGGAAGCATTAGAAAACAGGAAGGAAATCGCATTGACACGACCGTTACAGGAATTCTTATTTACATTTTGAGATGACGAAAGAAAAAAATAATAATAAAAAAAAAGGGTTGGAAAATATTTGACGGGTGATGACGCATTTAAATTAAATAACACCAACCGGAGACCAGTTTGTTGTTTTGTCATGACAGATTCACTCCAGTGAAACACGATGCATTCCTTCATAAAGTATGAAATATTCATACTTTTTTTCTCTTTTCTTCCTTTACTGTTTTATTCCTTCATACCCACGAGATGCTTTTTCCTTCTTTTCCACGTGTATACCTTTTCTACAATACTTCTTGAGATCAGTTTAAAGAGGACTTACGACTAACTTTCAACTCCCATAGGATTTTACAAAATGGCGTCAAGGAAAACGAACGTAAATAGCTTCACTACACCAAGCTTTAGATCCATTATTAAGAACGTTGAAGCTATTCATATTCATAAGATGCCTCTATCATACGACGTTCACTGGGTTGGGATGCGTTTAGAAGCACGTTCAGCACACATAGTACAGCATACGGGCGGAAAAGACAAATAAATTTAATGATCCAATAAATTATCAAACTAAGACAACGATAGTCGAAAGAGTAAAGGAATTGCGTACGTCATTTCTATATAGTAGGACGATCGTAAAATGTAGAAAAATTCTCTCCATCTCATGCATGAAACGTTATGCTTTAACTGTATAGAAAGTGAAATGATGTACTGTGCATAGACTAATTTACAATCTTCTTAACAAGGAGAGCAAACTACAAAATAGACATATATTAGCATAAAGTGGTATTACCTAAAATAGAGTTTCGGTTCTGGGGATTTTGTCGATAACTGTATTTCATCCTTTGCTGTTTTCATGACTTTGCATCTTCACTTTAGTTGTTCCAAACAAACAAAGATTAAAGACGATAAATCTGAGCCTTCAGCCATGTCATGCTTTCAATAATGTCCTGAATAAACTTTGTATTAATCAGGTTAAATTTACTTTACTTGGCTAAACAAATTTAAGATATTTTAAAACAATTCTCTCCTCCCCTTCTTTTCATTTTTCTTTTTATATTTTTCTTAATTGAAATAATCGAAACGTAAATTTGTATTTAACGCAATTTATTTTTAAACAATCGATAAAATTCAAATATAATTTCTCTTAAAACAAAATTGATTATTTAATTATTTGTTAAAATTGATTCAGTTTACACCGAAAATTCCCTTAAGAAATATATAAATAAAGGATTAAATAAATCAAATTTTCAATAAATTCGTTTTAAAAATCAAATTTTAAATTATCAAAAATTATAGCAATAACAATAAAGATAACCTGAAAACGGTTAGACATTCAAACAAACCAATTTTTAAGCGGTTTAGGAATTAAGTAAAAAAAAAAAATAATAATAATAATAATTTTTTTTAATATTATTTAAATGNTAAATATTTTACGAATTAAATACGATTTTCTCTGTCGAATTTATAGATATAATAATAATAATAATAATGATAATAATAATAATAATAATTTTTTTTAATATTATTTAAATGAATCATTATCCTTTAAAATGAACTCAACGCATTATTTTAAGCAGAGATAATATTATTTTTCTAATGCTGCAGTTGTTTTTGATCAGCGATTTCATTTAGCTTACACACGTACTGTACATCATTATTTTTCCATCACATCAACTTCGCTTTGTGTAATCTTGCTTGAAATAAGAAAAATATATATATATTCTCCACAAAATACTTAAAAAAAATATATCTTCAAAGTAATTTGTAAGAATAGAAGTTTAATCTACAGACAGACATACAAACGTTCAAAAGTTTGGCGCGTGTTAATAACAGTCGAGAGTTTGTTCTAATCGCATATATTAAGTATAGACTTTATTGAATTAAACAGATTTAAATTTCTTTTGTTTCTGTGATGTAAGAGGAAGGAGGAGGAGGAAAAAAAGAATAAGTAAAAATCATATAATTAGCATTCTTTCCAACAACGAATATTTTTGTATTGGTAAGAATACAAATAAAAATTCCACCATTTATGCGCTGTTGAGCACGAATGCAAACGTTTTCTTACAAATTTTTACGATTGTTGGAAAAATTTTTACCGTAAATCGATTGTAATTACGAAGTTTAAATTCCAAAAAAATTATTATGATTATTATTATTTTTTTAAGATATAATATTTATCATATATTCAGGGCTATCAAGAGGGTGAAGCTAGGGATTTTTCCTCAGATTGGAGGAAAATTTAGATGGTTCCTACACTTACAAATTAATTTTTTTTATTAAAAATAATAAAATCTTTAACGCTGTTTTTTATTATTAAAGAAACACTTTACAAATTTTATTTATTTATTTATTAAAAAAAATAATCGAAATATTTTCAAGGAAACGGCAGTTTCATTGTAAACACATTGCTCATAATAAACAATGTGTTTACAATAAATTCCACACACTATTATATTTGTAACATAGATTCTAACATAAAGTTTTATATTGTAAACACTAAGTAACATAGGAATTTGTAAGAGAAATCGTGAAATATTAAGAAAAAAAATATTGAATAAACTAAAATGAACAAGAACATAATTCACACAAGACGTTTTTAAACGTAACCTCATTTAATAATGCACTTCTATCGTCTCGATTGATGAATAATGACAACAATAACGGGAATTAAACCCTTGACAAATAACATAATAACTTTAAAAAGAATTTTTCAAAAATTCAATCCTATATTTAACGTGTTTTTATCCCAAATTTTACTTTTTTTCTTTCTCAGTTTTACATAGAAAGAGGAAGAAGAGGAGGAGGAGGAAAAGAAGAAGGAGGAAGAGGAGGAGGAGGAGGAGAAAGATGACTAGAAGTATTAACGATAGCTAGAAACGTTTCAAGCATTGAATCTTTTTACAATTTTGTATTAATTAGAAGACATTTTATTAATTATTTCCGCTAGACCCTTTATCGATCGTTTTGAAACGAAGAGAGGAAACAACGACGTCATTTCTTTTCGCTTTAATGACAGATAGAGAAGTAGGTCATTATATGTGAGTGATGGGGCAAAAGAAGAAAAATGTGGAAAAAATAGCGATTTACGTTGGAAAAGTACTTTCAACGTGATTTGTTATATTTTAGTCAGGTAGAAAATCTTTCCTTTTTTCTTTATAAATTTAAAAAAATATATATAAAAAAAATGTCTATCTTTAATAATGAAAATTCGAATAATTTTAAAGTAATTTTTCGCTTTATAGAATGCATTTTTGTTGCAATTCAATTACGTTTACTTTTATTATTTTATTTTATTTTATTTTATTATTTTTTTTATATATTTTCTCCTCTCTCTCTCTCTCTTCCTTAGATTATTGCTTCTTTTTTCCTTTCCATACTCTAACTTTTGATTAAATTTTAACCACTTAGAAAAGATAAAAGCGATTTATAAAATCCTTAAAGGCAAAAATGGATGAGTTTTATATATATAAAATATATATATATATAGACTATATTTTTTATAGAAAAAATTTAAAATTTTATTTTATTTCTTGCACTACATTACTGATTTTTTTTTTCTATAAATTAATTTATTTAGAGCCATTCATCATATGTTCATACATTCACTTACACGTTAGAAAACTAATTTTAAATTACTTGTAGCATATAAATTACATAGTTAAATACTTATAACACAGATAAAACTAAATCTAGAAACTATTAAAACTATTTTACAGTCGTTATAACAGTTTTATTTTATTCTTTTCTTTACGTGTAAACTGATTAAAGCTTTAATATATTTTCTTGTAATTAAGTTGACAATAAAGCTTGTAAAAAGCAGCGAGCGTAAAATTCACTTTAGTTTTACACGTTAAAGGGGGGGGGATTTTTTTTTGTTTTGTAAATTTTAGTAATTGTAAAATGTTAAAATTCTTCTTTACATCATTATGTATATATATTTAAATATAGGGTATGGATATTATCTAGACGTGCTTATCCTTCTAGTTTTTCCCATCAATTTGTTATGATAAAGGGGGATGTGTGTGTGTGTGTGTGTGTGTGCAGTAGTCTTCTATTATCCAATAAGTTAGATGTAACTGTCGTGTTTGAGGACAGGTGGTTTCTTAGTAAAAGACACATCTGGTACACATTCCTTCGGTTGACTAAATTTTATGTGGATCGTTTACTGTGCGAAATAACTGAGCGCTTTCTGTGGTTTTATTATAGAAGCTTTCACTACTCTCAGTTTATAAATTAAACTACTCAATGTATATATATACACCACATACAAAAAAGTAGTATATAAAGGAAGGAAATTTTCTTTATTTTTCCAAATATTCTCTACTTCCTTCCTAATTGATAAACAATATTAATAAAAATCGAGATTTCACCCCCTTTTCAGAAGTGTAGACCTTACACAAACTTTGCCAACTTTCTTAATACTAAAATCGATAAAAGTACATAAATTATTCGATTTTATATTTAAAAAAAAATGAAAAATAAATTAAAATTATAAATTTAACATGTATTTATTATATTTTAAATTACTAATATTTTATTAAAATTCGAAAAGAAAGAAAAAAATTTAAAGTCAGTTAACTCCGTTTTAAACTACCCTTTATAAATAATATAAATAAAATTCTTAAAAGTTTGTTATTATTATGAATTGATTTTTATGAAGTTATATACAGAAACGATAGTTTTATATATATACAGTAAAACTATAAATTTTCTACAAGTTATATAAAGGAGTCAATTTTTTTTTTTCTGGTGTTTTATTTTTCAAATAATATCTTTTAGATATTGTTTGACGTTTACAGATTCCATTACTTTAGTTAACCATAATGGAAGTAAACCGCATTGTGCTATAGTCAGTGGGGTGATTTTTACGTCCAAGTTGTTTCGAACATCAGCGAGGTGACTTGTTTTCATTACGATAGCGAAATGTTCTGACAAATAACAGGAAAGAAAGGAAACGCTTGTGTTAAGAGAACGTCCACTGCTACTATTTTCCTTCTTTTTATTTTTTTTATTTTCTTACTTTTCTTACCTTACTTTTTCTTCCTTTTCTTTATTGTCCACTTATCAATAAAGTTTGTTACTTTCTAGTTATTAACAACTTTTTACTGATAAATTCTAATAATAAAAGTGAGTAAATATTATAAATTATTATTATTATTCTTCGTAAACTACTCGAATTATTCATACACGTCTCTCAGTATTTTAAGCTCTTTAATTGACGAATATTTGAATAAATTCTTTAGATTTAGACTTTATATGAAATTTTTCAGTAAAAGAAAAGGAAAAAGAAACTAGTTTTTTATACAAATCTAACTAATTATAAAGCTGAATTCATTCTTAATTAACGCAAATTCACACTTAAATACACACACAACATTAATAAATTGTAAAAGTTTAGAAACTCTTTGACGAGATCGGAGTCTTAAGAAAGAATTAATGAAATTTATTGAATTAAACGTATCTGGAAAACTATTATAGAAGAAATCCCAGGTGAATTGTCGTAGCTAGTCGTCGACAACACGACCGGACATCTCGACAAAGAGAATGACGAAAGAAAAACGTCTGCTGAAAGGGGAGGGTAGTAGATGCTGTCACTAGAAACATGGAAAAGACGGACAACTACCACACAAGTCTGAGAAAACTTGTCACCATGGCAGTCACCGGAGGCACAATTCTATCTACTGTCTACTGGAACTTGTCTCTTCGATTTCTACCACTTCCTCGCTTTGTATACCCAGTAAATAGCGTTATTTATTGGAAGGCAAACATTGGACTAGTGCTAACCTAATATTTATAAATATTTCTATATTTACCATCAGGTAATGCTTAAACGCGGTACCAAAATCCTTTTAAGATTAAGTAAAAGTTACATATTTACATATACAAAAAAAAAAAAAAGAAGAAAGATTTCGTCAGTAATTCACGTTTACTTCTTTCCCGAAAAGTCAGTCAAAGAGTATGAGAAGAGGAATAGAAAATGTATGAAAGAAACGATTAATTTTTAAAATATTTAAAGATTTCTAATATAAAATCGTGCAAATGTCATTATAAATTGTATTCTCTTCTTAGAAAATGATGCAGCTGATCCCAATTGGGAGGAGGGGAGATGATAAATCTTATTTCATCCGCATCTTCTTCAATTATTTAGAAGGATATTAGAACAGTTTTCCTTTAAAAAAAAATAATTGTTAATCTCGTCCTCACTCTTAAATTCTTTAATATATCAATATCTTTCTGTGCTTCTTTACTTTCTCTTATGGAAGAAATCGTAACCATTGGAAATGACCCTATAAGATCGGTGAAAATCCCATGCCTTAAGTTAACGCTTTCTTCAATAAATCCATCAGCTCCTGAAATGTCGTTCTCACATCAGCAGTGACAAGGGATCTATCTATTTATCTATCTATAGGTCTTCTTTCCAGATACATGTTTCAGTACGAGAAATGTTTACAGTGTGACCAACTAAATCCTAATTCTGTTGACTACTAAAAGAACCACTGACAAGCATAAAAAAAGAAAAAAAAACAAAGGAAAAAAAGAAAATTCGGCAAAATGACGATCGTTCTTTGTCATTATTCACCCATAAACCGACATAGAAAAAAAAATACAGGGGGATGGACGTAAGAAAGAAAAATGATCAATTTTCTGTCGACTAAGTACTGATAATGGAAAGGTATCAGACCGTTCTCTAGAGTTTATTTTTAATGATATAAAATGTTATTTTGCATTTACTTCGATCTTTACGGATAAACTTTGATTCTTTTCTACAATTTCACAATTTATTTTTGTATTTAAATTTATATAGAAGCGTAAATTTAAACGGTAATAAAATACAAAAAAAAGAGTAAAAATTTGCAATTTTTTAAATTTATTTAACTTAAAATATAAGCTCTCCATCTCAAATTAGTAATAACTTGCCCCTGTACATCATACTTTTCCTTTAACAATAGAGTAGTGTGCCTGTAATCTATCTAACACCTTTCAGGAGAAAAGTTTGAATTGAAATAACGTGACTTTCGGTGAAAACTGGAAATTTATATACAATTAATCGTGACTTTCTGCTCCTAAGGTTTTTATATCTAGTCTCGTCTTTCATCATCTATCTAACTCCGTTCTCGAGATTAAGGAAAGACACACAGACAGACGGAAATTTATAAGGCTGCAATTTGAAAATAAAAGTGAAAAAAATCAAGTAATAAACTTTCTATTAAGGTAGCACTTCAGGTATTTTATTTTATTTGAAGTAGTACTCGAATGTAAGGGTGAATATCATTAAATTTGATTCATTTCATCCTTAGAAACTAATACAGTTTCGTCCAATAGTTGTTTGATGAATGTATCTATAGGTGCAGCTTTACCCTCAATCAAGACAGAGTGATCTGCGAGGGGATTTAGTTACCACGAATTGACTGAATAGAAATCCCCTTTCCCATCGCAATTAAGTTACTCTGAGCTTCTTAGTACATTTTGAGATGGATAGAAACATCAAAGTCTTCCGAAAAAATCTGAAATATTCATAGGAGCTGATACAGGATAAGAAGAAACTAAATTTAGTTTATAAAAGAGAGAGAGAGAGTGAGAGAGTGAGAAAATAGATCGACATAAATTTTTATTTTTTTTCCCCTATCATATCCTATCTTTGATAGAACTTTCTTGCTACAGGCAATAATTCTCTTTTGAAAATGTTATTTCTTTAATAAAATTTACAAGTTATTTCATTATATCAAAAGAAAAAAAATCATTGAGTATAATTTCTTCCATATTATGTAAATTATTCTCTTGTAAAAATAACACAATTGAATTTTATTATTGTTGTCTTTCTTCTTCTTCTTCTTCTGTCGATAATTTTCTTTTTATTCTCGAAATTTTTAAAAATATTATATAT
>NW_019384353.1:921681-922763 GCF_000671375.1 Centruroides sculpturatus | reverse complement strand
AATATTATATATATATATTCTTATACTGAAAAGTTTATTATTTTTTAAATCGTATTTATAATAATTAACCTGAATTTATTAGGTTAAGGCTTTGATCCACCCTTGTACAGTATATCGTTGTCTAACCTGGAAGATGATGAGAAACAACACTTCGAGTTGTTGTATACGTGATAAATTACGAGCTGGATTGGATTCGAACCCGATATAGGTTCTAAATTTCAATGATTGATCGATTTAAATTAAGCTTTTATTATGGACTCGACAAGTTTCGGCTCAGACGAGGGACGAGAAACGGTGCTCCAAGTTGTTCTACTTAAGGTAAATAAGCTCGGGTCAGATTCGAACACACGAGAGGACTTTTCACGAGAAATTTGGCTCTATTTACTTGTTATGCACATAAAGAAAACCCCAAAAACCCCACACGTTGATTAGATGAACTCGTGTTTCATCCCATTATTAAATACGATTCGAACCTGATCACTCAAGATGACAGTAAACCGTGGTTAGTAGACCCTATTACATACAGCTAACCCCCCAACAACAACCATCATTTATGAGGAAAGCTCATAAAACTAAACACGTCTTCCTTTATTTCCTTTATAAAAATAAGAAAAAAAATTACCGTTTTTAATGTTTATAATAAAATAAATAACAGAAACAAATGAAGATTTCTTTTTTTTTTCAATAGAAGAAGCATTTTTCTTGTAATTATTTCTTGTTAATAGACGAAAGAAGAAAAAGAAGAATTAAATTTGTTTCCGTATCTAAAGCCATTTTTCTATTCTCTTAAATAAAAGAAGAGAGAAAGGAATGACGTGTAAAGAAAAACTTTACACAATTAGTCTCTTATTATCTAAGTTTTATCGGGTATCAGCAGGAAACTTTTGCCTATAGAGTAATAACAAGAATGACTCCTAATGAACAAATATTTCTCCTTTTCATACAACATAAACTCAACACACATTCAATGACGTGGTAGTAAACAATATATTTATTTATCCGAAATATTCACAAAGTTTTATTATATTTTCCAATGAAAAATAAAGATAAAATTTAATTAAATACACTTATATATATATATA
>NW_019384353.1:906976-921468 GCF_000671375.1 Centruroides sculpturatus | reverse complement strand
ATATTTAAGGTTTTTTTTAGGTGTAAAATATATACATTTGTAGCATTTTCTACTGATTTTTTCTAAGATTTTCTACTGTAAAATCAGTAGAAAATGGAGACTTTTTAAACTTTCATTAATATAATTAATTCCATTTTCTATATTGTCATTTATTACATTAGAAATTACATTCTTACGTCGATTTGACGTTATTTCTTCACGAGAAACCGTAAAGAACGACGTCAAATTTACGTAAAAATGCACAACCAATAGAAACAGACCTTAAAAAAATGTCGTTACGTAACAATAAATTGTGTTACACTCTTTTCATTTCTTTAAAGGGAATATATTTATCAAAGAATACAACACGCCATTGTCTACACAGTTTTCTGGAAACCACTCTACACACACAACAGAGGATATAAAAGAATTTGTTAGTATGGATAGTTTCGTGTTGTAACGGCGTAACTACCTTCGTATTCTGTGTGGTTTCTATGCAGATTCCATTGCATTTTTAGTTTGTAGAAGCAAAACATCCGTTACGACGGGTTCATTTTGCTTTACAGTTCGTGACACGACTGGAAGTCGAGGACATGTTGGAGAAGAACTGTCCGGTTGACTACACCATTTCTTTTTTGTATTTTCAGTTTATAATCTAAAGAATTCTTCTTCTATTCGATTTTTATTTATAATATCGATCTTTTTCCCCCCTCCTATTCAGCTGACGTATAATTCTTCGAAGTTGTTCACCTGTCAATTCGAAACTGGTAAGTAACTTCTTGGCAAAGTTTATGCTTATTTACGTACCATTAAATCTAGATTTTTGCTAGAATGTTTGTTTGAAGGTAACTAATTCGAATCTAGAAGCAATTGCCAGTTAAATGGCAAACATACCAGACAAGATATGAAGCGGTTACTGTTACGTTAATTACCCAATTTATGCATTGCGAGTTTCAACTCACGTCTAACAACAACTCGAAACGTTTGTATAGTGTAGTAAGATATTAAAATTCTGTAAATGGAATTTTCAATTTTTAATACTGTAAAATATTTTCCATTTTAAATCTTTCTTTTATTATTATTATTATTATTTACATTCGGATAAACGTAGCTTGTCGAGTTTTATTGCGCTTCTAGCAGCAAGAAGAAAAAAAAAAGAAACAGAAAAATCCTTTAAAAACACTGAAATTTTTTTAATGTAACTTACGAAATTTATTAAAATAATTCTTTTAGCAACACGATTATTTAATATTTTTACATTTTAAACCGAAAAAATTACAGTATTTAACATTGATTTATCGAGAAAATTGGAATCTTTGTCATCGAATATAGACCGCGATTACATTAAACTAGTTTTATGAGACTAGTTCAAACGTTATTGACAATACACACTGCCATATTTCTTAAGGGTGTGGGGTCCGAACCTTTAATTAGAATCCCAAAGTCATAAAATAGACTGGATACTAAAAGAGCCATACTTTTAGAGGCCATTGCTCTTTATTTCCTTTGCACCTTGGTACTATGTTATGTTCAGGAATACAGCAACGTATATAGTTTAATCGGATCTACGTTTCTTCAGCAGGGAATGGGATTTCTGATACTTCTAGTGGAGAGTAAACATTGTCAAGACGAAGACAAGAGAGCAAATCGGAAAACAAGATATATCATTGTTTACACCAACTTTTTTATTTTTATTTTTTTTTATATACAATTTTACTCGCTGCCATCAAATTTCTGAAAAAGAAAAAAGAAAAAGAAAAAGGAATTTAAGTTATCTGATGTAATTTTAATCAGTAAACAATTCAAAAATTCATCTTTCTTACTTAAATTCTTCTATATTATTTAATTCTATTCGGTAATTATTTTGTTATTCATCTATGATTATAGACTTATATAGGCCTATATATTATATAGAAGACTTATTGATGCTTGGTATAATAGAAATTTATTTAATTAAATCCAAATAATTCTTTATTAAAGACGTAGAATCAGTTTAAAACTATTATCCACCTGTAGAAGCAATGAAAAGGAGAAGAAGAAAAATCGATTCTCGTTCAGTCTTTGGATAGAAGTGTAAAGCTTTTCAAGTCATATCACAAGAAATTGCTTTCAGTATCCTAAATGTAGCTTTTCTTCAGTCTGATTTTCCCACATCTGCCAATTATCGAAACTGTTGGCACCCGTTGCTATAGTAACGGGGTCTTAACCATTGAAGTGAGACAGGAGGTGCTTTTCTAAGTACTAACTGCTTATGTATGAATTAAATTAGCAAATCTAATCAATCTAGAAAGTCCGGATGTGGAAAACACGTTAATTGTATTACAGTCGAGGATAGGGAGAATACAACTGAAGTACTAACATTAAACACTAAATTAGCTTAAAAAACAATGTAAACTTTTGCAATTTTCTCTCTCCCCCCTTTTTTTTTATATTGTCGATTTGTTAAACGATTGAAGTGAATTTAAATGTATTTTATTTTATTTTATTTCCATTTGTTAACTCCCTTTCGAGTATTTATTCGTGTGTAAAATATTTAAATTTATTAAATAAAAATTTATTATAATTAAAAAAATANAAAGAATTAATGAAATTTATTGAATTAAACGTATCTGGAAAACTATTATAGAAGAAATCCCAGGTGAATTGTCGTAGCTAGTCGTCGACAACACGACCGGACATCTCGACAAAGAGAATGACGAAAGAAAAACGTCTGCTGAAAGGGGAGGGTAGTAGATGCTGTCACTAGAAACATGGAAAAGACGGACAACTACCACACAAGTCTGAGAAAACTTGTCACCATGGCAGTCACCGGAGGCACAATTCTATCTACTGTCTACTGGAACTTGTCTCTTCGATTTCTACCACTTCTTATATTTTTTTTTACCAAGAAACAGTTAAATGTCCATAGTCAAGTTACGACAAAAGTTCGATCGATAGTAGAAAGTAGTATTGGATTGTGTGTGACGAACATATTCGTCTTAAAAGTCCATCCCTGTCCAATCACAGTATGTTCGATCGATATACTTAAGGACCGAGTTGTAGATCGATAATTTGTTGTAACAGGTCGAAATTCTGATGAATCCAATCAATTTTTATTACCGATCGATCTCTTGTTTTATTTTCTTCATTTTTTTTTTTTTTTACTTCTTCACTCTTTTCCTCTTGTGATTATGATTATGATGATGATGATGATTGTTCTAATGTTTATTTTATTTTACATAAATCAAGGTATATATATATATATATANACGACTTCATCGCCCACGACCCCAACGGCACTCAGCCAGTTAACGTAATACCCGGCAAGGTATATATATATATATAAATATATATATTATAAGGATTTTCATCTCTTTTTTATGAGCATTTATTTCTTTTATTTATGAGGATTTACTTTCTCTCACTAAAGCTTATCCCTCTATATGACAAATTATTCGCTCGTATCATGAGTATTCACTTCAATTATTCTATTACTTTTCTGACAATTTATATATTTATCCTTTCACTTTTTCTTTTATATATTAATCTTACGTCTTAGTTTCTATCAATTTATCTTTTTTACTGTATGAGAATTCGTTAATATAATTATTATGGTTAATTCTTATAAGTTAAAGAATTATTAAGAAATTGACCTCATATAGGACTATATATATAGATAATTGTGTACAAAGACTGTACAGTACATCTATAAATTTCTTTATACTGTACGTATACGTGGATCATAGAGTATAAACAGTTTTCTCCATATTTATGGGGTGAATTTCTTATTAATTCTTGAAATCATAAACGTATTTTCTTCGTAAATTATTCTTGAAAATTAAATTTTTTTTTTCCAGAATTGTTTTTACTCTTCGTTAATTTCTAGAATGTGCGAATTTTATTTCTTAATCCATCCTTCATCTTGTGTAAATATTTCCTTTATAAATCTTATTATTTACCAGACGTTCCATCAAATTCATTATCCTTGTTATGTCTTTTTCTTCATTAATTCGAATTTATTCTTAAAATATTCCTATAATTATTTTCTTTCGTAATTTCTTTTTAATTATTATCACATTTTTCCTTTAAAATAAACTACTTTACATACGAGATTTTTCTTTAAATTATTTTAACATTTATATAAATATTTAATTCTTTAAATTATTTTCTATTTTATAAATCTTTTCTTCGATTAATTTTTAAATATTTTATTAAAGAATATTTTAAATTATTATTATTATTCTTCGTAAACTACTCGAATTATTCATACACGTCTCTCAGTATTTTAAGCTCTTTAATTGACGAATATTTGAATAAATTCTTTAGATTTAGACTTTATATGAAATTTTTCAGTAAAAGAAAAGGAAAAAGAAACTAGTTTTTTATACAAATCTAACTAATTATAAAGCTGAATTCATTCTTAATTAACGCAAATTCACACTTAAATACACACACAACATTAATAAATTGTAAAAGTTTAGAAACTCTTTGACGAGATCGGAGTCTTAAGAAAGAATTAATGAAATTTATTGAATTAAACGTATCTGGAAAACTATTATAGAAGAAATCCCAGGTGAATTGTCGTAGCTAGTCGTCGACAACACGACCGGACATCTCGACAAAGAGAATGACGAAAGAAAAACGTCTGCTGAAAGGGGAGGGTAGTAGATGCTGTCACTAGAAACATGGAAAAGACGGACAACTACCACACAAGTCTGAGAAAACTTGTCACCATGGCAGTCACCGGAGGCACAATTCTATCTACTGTCTACTGGAACTTGTCTCTTCGATTTCTACCACTTCCTCGCTTTGTATACCCAGTAAATAGCGTTATTTATTGGAAGGCAAACATTGGACTAGTGCTAACCTAATATTTATAAATATTTCTATATTTACCATCAGGTAATGCTTAAACGCGGTACCAAAATCCTTTTAAGATTAAGTAAAAGTTACATATTTACATATACAAAAAAAAAAAAAAGAAGAAAGATTTCGTCAGTAATTCACGTTTACTTCTTTCCCGAAAAGTCAGTCAAAGAGTATGAGAAGAGGAATAGAAAATGTATGAAAGAAACGATTAATTTTTAAAATATTTAAAGATTTCTAATATAAAATCGTGCAAATGTCATTATAAATTGTATTCTCTTCTTAGAAAATGATGCAGCTGATCCCAATTGGGAGGAGGGGAGATGATAAATCTTATTTCATCCGCATCTTCTTCAATTATTTAGAAGGATATTAGAACAGTTTTCCTTTAAAAAAAAATAATTGTTAATCTCGTCCTCACTCTTAAATTCTTTAATATATCAATATCTTTCTGTGCTTCTTTACTTTCTCTTATGGAAGAAATCGTAACCATTGGAAATGACCCTATAAGATCGGTGAAAATCCCATGCCTTAAGTTAACGCTTTCTTCAATAAATCCATCAGCTCCTGAAATGTCGTTCTCACATCAGCAGTGACAAGGGATCTATCTATTTATCTATCTATAGGTCTTCTTTCCAGATACATGTTTCAGTACGAGAAATGTTTACAGTGTGACCAACTAAATCCTAATTCTGTTGACTACTAAAAGAACCACTGACAAGCATAAAAAAAGAAAAAAAAACAAAGGAAAAAAAGAAAATTCGGCAAAATGACGATCGTTCTTTGTCATTATTCACCCATAAACCGACATAGAAAAAAAAATACAGGGGGATGGACGTAAGAAAGAAAAATGATCAATTTTCTGTCGACTAAGTACTGATAATGGAAAGGTATCAGACCGTTCTCTAGAGTTTATTTTTAATGATATAAAATGTTATTTTGCATTTACTTCGATCTTTACGGATAAACTTTGATTCTTTTCTACAATTTCACAATTTATTTTTGTATTTAAATTTATATAGAAGCGTAAATTTAAACGGTAATAAAATACAAAAAAAAGAGTAAAAATTTGCAATTTTTTAAATTTATTTAACTTAAAATATAAGCTCTCCATCTCAAATTAGTAATAACTTGCCCCTGTACATCATACTTTTCCTTTAACAATAGAGTAGTGTGCCTGTAATCTATCTAACACCTTTCAGGAGAAAAGTTTGAATTGAAATAACGTGACTTTCGGTGAAAACTGGAAATTTATATACAATTAATCGTGACTTTCTGCTCCTAAGGTTTTTATATCTAGTCTCGTCTTTCATCATCTATCTAACTCCGTTCTCGAGATTAAGGAAAGACACACAGACAGACGGAAATTTATAAGGCTGCAATTTGAAAATAAAAGTGAAAAAAATCATACATGTTTTACGTATTTATATTATTTTGCATGCCGGAAAAAGAATCAAAAAATAATAATATAAAAAAAAAAAATAGAGAAGTAAAAGGAAATACGATATTTTACTTCACTTTTCTTATCATCCGTGTTTAAACATTTATCCAGTCCATTAGAATAGCCTAGAGCAGTCAAACATTACAACGGCATCTCGCATTTCATCGCATTTTCCGATGACAACACTATAACATTATTACTGCAGCAACGTGACTGCATATGTATCAGTATTGTGATGATCTTCACAAAACAATACGCTATGAATATTACATGTTAGTATTATGACGTCGAAAATATATGTATAAGTAAACACCAACAATTTTTTTTTATATATATATATATTTTTGTTTACCTTTACAAATCATTTTTACTTCGGGAATGTGCCAAATGAACTCTTGACTACGAAGTGTTCAACCTCATAAATATATTAAATGTATCAATAAATTTATATACTTTTTTATTCATGTTTTTCTTATGATAATTTGTGTTTCATATTTCACTTTAAATTTTTGCCTGATCCTTCCCAATCGTGGTATATATATATATATATATATATTTTTTTTCTTCTAAATTATAAATGAACTCTTCTTCTACTTCTACTACTTCTGAGCCTCATTTACTCTCCGTTATTTTATATTCTAAACAATGATTGAGCCTCACTCGTTCCTTGTAAATGATATAATCTTATAAATATTTTAAAAAAATGGCAAAAGTGATTCATTTTTCTTCGTAAACTGTAGTTGAAATATTGAATTCTAAGCTACAGTTGAGGCTCTTTCTTGCTCTTTTACTCTATTCAGTGTGAATAGATTGCTACTAAACCTAGTTTGCTTTCTAATATACATAAATTAATTTTATTTTCTCTTATAATCTTACATTTTCATGCAATTTTCTTAATTGTAGATGAAATTTATCGTTATTTACTAGCTTATCTTTCATTATTTTCTCTCTAAAAGTCTTTATTAAGCACTCTCTACACACTAAGCCTCAAATTATTCATATAAACTTCTTTCCAAATATGTAAATTAGCTTTATCATCTATTAAAATCTTATATTTTTATATAAAATCTTGAATATAAATCGGAATTATTATTATTATTTTTAAATTTTAAATTAATTTATTTTTTTAAATTATTGCTGAATTCTTATTTTTCTTAATTACAAATGAACTTCTTATACTTAATAAACTATCACAAAATCTTATTTTATATTATAAATTATATATCGATGTACATTTTCTTGTTAACAAGTAACTTAATATCTAAGAATTTTATAAATAAATCTCATTTTTCTATTCAAATAATATCGGGGTTTTATTTTTCCATCGAAATTTAAATAAAAGAAAATTTATTTTCCTTTATAAATTGCTAGCAAACCTCATTTTCCTTTCTAAAATACATAAATTAGTTTCATCTTCTTCTTATAAACTTCTATTTTTCTTTGATTCTTTCGATTCTAAATGGATTTTTATTATTATTTGCTAAATTATCTTTCATTTTCTTTTCTCAAAATCTCTAAGTATTCTTTAAAGTCTAAAATTATTGAGATAAATATTTAAAACCATCATTTTCCTCGCTACATATATAAATTATTCTGATTTTCGTACTACAATTTTCAAATTGCAGATTTATATATTACCATTATCGTTTGCTTGTCTGTCTGTCTGTCTGTCTGTCCTTAGTTAATCTCGAGAAAGGAGTTAAATAGATAACTGGATTGTTATCGGGAGAAGTATGATGTACAGGGGCTATACACTATTAAAATCCAGACCAAATATAGGAACCGATTTATTAAAAATATACAAATTTAAGATCTGTACCGAAAGTCACGTAGTTTTGTAATTAAAAGATGATTATTGTCTTACATTTTTCATATAATTTTTCAAATTGTTTTTACATAAAGTCACTGGATAAGCCTTAAATCAGAGTGTACTTTTATTCATGTATATATANCAAACAGACATTTACGTGTGATGAATGTATATTATTTAAGTTAGATCAATCGGTGTTCATATTTCATATTTCATTCACAAAGATTTTCTGTAAGCTCACACACGTTATACGAAACTGCATCTATTCGTATACTGTACTGTACATCGTACTATGGTGAGAATTATTGGAATGTTTACCATAACCACGGAATTTTTTAATATGCTAATAAAACAAAAAAAAATCTAGTGTAACGTTTGAATAAATTTCTGTTTTTTCTTTTTTTACTTATAGAAATGATCAACAATTGCTACCAGAAGTTGAAGTACAAATACATCACCGAGTGTTCTTACATGAGATCATTTTTATGGAAAGGAGAGAGATTCGATTTTCCATTTAGTATTTTAATTAAATTAAAGTGAATAATTATCAAAGCAACATTCTTCCTAAACTTAAGATGAGTTTAACTTCCTTTCTCGGGACGACTCGTCTTATTAATATTAACTTTTCACTTAATAACGGAAATGTGGTTGTATGAATTGTCTCCAAAGTTAATCGCTTAATCAAATTAAATGTTAAAATTAATTTTAATTCATTATAATTTCAAGACTGCTACCATTTTTACATAATATTTTCTATTCGCGTGTAATTTAGATTTATTTTTCAAATGTAAAAAATTAATTTATTCGTATTTTTCTTCGAAATTTTAATATTTCTATTAATTTATTGCTTAAAGTGAAAATAGCTTAAGTGTCTTATATCAAAGCAGCCTTAAATGGCTTTACTTGGAATTGTGCCCAATATAATCCTATGTTTTTAGAGTTCATAAATGTACTGTATACTAAAAACATCTTGTATTTTTTAAATAATAGGTATAATTCTAATAAAAAAATATTACAACGCCACGAATATTTAAATAAATAAATAAATAAATAAATGTTTATAATTTAAATGAAAAAATAAAATTAAAAACCATTATGAGTCAGGCATTAAGAAAAACCTTTTTATGCACTTCTGAAAATGTTTTGACAGTCAATTAAACTTTGATCTCTACTAATTCGATTACAATTAGATAGTAGATCAAAGAAACTGCTTTAGTATCTACTTTCCTAAAATAATATTAGGACATTTCTACCAAGAAATCCCACCACCTTTCTAACAACAGACAGGTTAATTAACAGTGAGTGATCCCTTACTCAGAGGACGATAAGTAAAAGTTCAATTGAAAAAAAATGTGAAAGGACTTAAGAACGATTAGAACTAAAGGAAAGAAACAGTATGCAAAGACATGCACACAACATACTAAGACCTCTGTTAATTAAGCAGGGGAATATTGATGTCTTGTTGGAATGATGCTAGTCGTCTTCATTAGGGAAAACTGAAAGACTATCGACGCCATTATCATTATTCATTTCCTACTTTAAATGTTTTTGATACGTTTTAAAACGTTTTCCTCGTAACGATTATATTATTATATTTAAATTTCTCGTACAGAGAAAGAGGGAAAGAATGGAGGAATAAAAAAAAAAAAAATGGAGAGATTTTTCTACTCTTTAATAAATTTTTATCGGAAAAATTATTGCGGTTTTACATGCCAATCATTCTGCTTTAGAGATAATGAGATAGCTGACGAAATTCCTGGATGTAATTAGCATCATCACTCTTACAAAATGTCCTGGGTAAAATGTCTGCCCTTTGATAGTTTCGAGGTTAAAAGCATCCCTCTTCTCGATTGAATAAGTAAAGTACAATTAAATTTTATATATATATATATATATATATACGTATATATATATATATATACATATAATACGAAAAAGTGAAGAAATAATTGTAATGAAGATGCTGATAATACTTTAAATGTAGAAATTCTTTTATATTTGTATAATTTGTTTAAGGAAATAAGCGCATAATTATACAGTTGATTACATTTTTTTTTTGTGTGTGTAATCTGTAGGGCTTTAGCCAAAGATTGATACGGTAATTTTAAATAATTAGCGTAATGATCGTTTCAAAAATACAGTGTGCTGAANACATTTTTTTTGTGTGTGTAATCTGTAGGGCTTTAGCCAAAGATTGATACGGTAATTTTAAATAATTAGCGTAATGATCGTTTCAAAAATACAGTGTGCTGAAAAGTCAGTTAACCCAGTCGTATATTAGACTGAAACGAATTTTATGCTATTATTCGTGATTAATTATTTTATTGGAAACAAGTGAGTCACGAATAAACAATATACAGCTGTACAAAACCATATTGCGACCGTTAACACACACAAACTTATATATAGAGTCTATAATATCGGTTAACTGATTTTTAAGCCATGTTGTATAACAATAAAAATAACGAGTAAATAAAGTGCAGATCGATCAAATGATTTAGAATAGTGTAAAGAACAGATAGACATTCTATTTTTTACAAACATCATATAGATTTACAATACCAAAAACTTAAGAAAGAAAAAAAAATTGTAGTGAACATATAACGTCCTCTGTAATATATAAAATATATTTAGCATAAAATACATCTTAACGCCAATTGGTTGAAATAATTTGAAATTGATAAGAAAAAGGATATAACTCCGCCTGTTTTATATCCTTATCCAATCATCGTTCGTCGAACTAATTTAAATGCTTACTATTTAACATATATTAATGATGATTGAGTAACTTTCATAAAAACTTCATTTCGGCTCCTCTACTAATTTCAACACGTTCATTAATTAAGTTCGTCTTAAAAAAGAAACTATAGTTCTAGAAAAAGAAAGTTTTAATTTCTCTAGAAGTATACATCTAGAAACACAGTAAAACCTGTATAAACCGGAACCTGAATAAAAAAGAAAACCTGTCTAAACGGGAGCAGTTTTCTATGTTAAGATAGAACTTTATTCAAACCGGAAAAAAATATTCCGGTTTATACAGGTTTTTTAACATAGAAAATCACTCCGTTACGAAGATTTTTTTTTTAAAATCAGGTTCCGCTTTGAACAGGTTTTTTTTATTGTATTACATTAATCTATCGAATAATCTTTTAAACAAAATTTCTATATAATTACAATTAATTCTACTTAAACTTGTTCAGAAATCGAATTAGATTATCAGTAAAAATCTTAATAGTGTTTCTTTAAAAACACTTATCATCGGGTTTAACTAAAAATAAATCTTTAAAAAAAAAAAAAAAAACTTAATTAGGAGATTGCCTCTCAACACTTTAATCAGTTTTCGAGGTATCATTCAATCCTACTCAATCTTCTATACTCAATTGTTAGTAAAATCTTTATAAATTTGCAGTAAAAATTCGATAGAATATANATGAAAGAAACGATTAATTTTTAAAATATTTAAAGATTTCTAATATAAAATCGTGCAAATGTCATTATAAATTGTATTCTCTTCTTAGAAAATGATGCAGCTGATCCCAATTGGGAGGAGGGGAGATGATAAATCTTATTTCATCCGCATCTTCTTCAATTATTTAGAAGGATATTAGAACAGTTTTCCTTTAAAAAAAAATAATTGTTAATCTCGTCCTCACTCTTAAATTCTTTAATATATCAATATCTTTCTGTGCTTCTTTACTTTCTCTTATGGAAGAAATCGTAACCATTGGAAATGACCCTATAAGATCGGTGAAAATCCCATGCCTTAAGTTAACGCTTTCTTCAATAAATCCATCAGCTCCTGAAATGTCGTTCTCACATCAGCAGTGACAAGGGATCTATCTATTTATCTATCTATAGGTCTTCTTTCCAGATACATGTTTCAGTACGAGAAATGTTTACAGTGTGACCAACTAAATCCTAATTCTGTTGACTACTAAAAGAACCACTGACAAGCATAAAAAAAGAAAAAAAAACAAAGGAAAAAAAGAAAATTCGGCAAAATGACGATCGTTCTTTGTCATTATTCACCCATAAACCGACATAGAAAAAAAAATACAGGGGGATGGACGTAAGAAAGAAAAATGATCAATTTTCTGTCGACTAAGTACTGATAATGGAAAGGTATCAGACCGTTCTCTAGAGTTTATTTTTAATGATATAAAATGTTATTTTGCATTTACTTCGATCTTTACGGATAAACTTTGATTCTTTTCTACAATTTCACAATTTATTTTTGTATTTAAATTTATATAGAAGCGTAAATTTAAACGGTAATAAAATACAAAAAAAAGAGTAAAAATTTGCAATTTTTTAAATTTATTTAACTTAAAATATAAGCTCTCCATCTCAAATTAGTAATAACTTGCCCCTGTACATCATACTTTTCCTTTAACAATAGAGTAGTGTGCCTGTAATCTATCTAACACCTTTCAGGAGAAAAGTTTGAATTGAAATAACGTGACTTTCGGTGAAAACTGGAAATTTATATACAATTAATCGTGACTTTCTGCTCCTAAGGTTTTTATATCTAGTCTCGTCTTTCATCATCTATCTAACTCCGTTCTCGAGATTAAGGAAAGACACACAGACAGACGGAAATTTATAAGGCTGCAATTTGAAAATAAAAGTGAAAAAAATCATACATGTTTTACGTATTTATATTATTTTGCATGCCGGAAAAAGAATCAAAAAATAATAATATAAAAAAAAAAAATAGAGAAGTAAAAGGAAATACGATATTTTACTTCACTTTTCTTATCATCCGTGTTTAAACATTTATCCAGTCCATTAGAATAGCCTAGAGCAGTCAAACATTACAACGGCATCTCGCATTTCATCGCATTTTCCGATGACAACACTATAACATTATTACTGCAGCAACGTGACTGCATATGTATCAGTATTGTGATGATCTTCACAAAACAATACGCTATGAATATTACATGTTAGTGTTATGACGTCGAAAATATATGTATAAGTAAACACCAACAATTTTTTTTTATATATATATATATTTTTTTTTTCTTCTAAATTATAAATGAACTCTTCTTCTACTTCTACTACTTCTGAGCCTCATTTACTCTCCGTTATTTTATATTCTAAACAATGATTGAGCCTCACTCGTTCCTTGTAAATGATATAATCTTATAAATATTTTAAAAAAATGGCAAAAGTGATTCATTTTTCTTCGTAAACTGTAGTTGAAATATTGAATTCTAAGCTACAGTTGAGGCTCTTTCTTGCTCTTTTACTCTATTCAGTGTGAATAGATTGCTACTAAACCTAGTTTGCTTTCTAATATACATAAATTAATTTTATTTTCTCTTATAATCTTACATTTTCATGCAATTTTCTTAATTGTAGATGAAATTTATCGTTATTTACTAGCTTATCTTTCATTATTTTCTCTCTAAAAGTCTTTATTAAGCACTCTCTACACACTAAGCCTCAAATTATTCATATAAACTTCTTTCCAAATATGTAAATTAGCTTTATCATCTATTAAAATCTTATATTTTTATATAAAATCTTGAATATAAATCGGAATTATTATTATTATTTTTAAATTTTAAATTAATTTATTTTTTTAAATTATTGCTGAATTCTTATTTTTCTTAATTACAAATGAACTTCTTATACTTAATAAACTATCACAAAATCTTATTTTATATTATAAATTATATATCGATGTACATTTTCTTGTTAACAAGTAACTTAATATCTAAGAATTTTATAAATAAATCTCATTTTTCTATTCAAATAATATCGGGGTTTTATTTTTCCATCGAAATTTAAATAAAAGAAAATTTATTTTCCTTTATAAATTGCTAGCAAACCTCATTTTCCTTTCTAAAATACATAAATTAGTTTCATCTTCTTCTTATAAACTTCTATTTTTCTTTGATTCTTTCGATTCTAAATGGATTTTTATTATTATTTGCTAAATTATCTTTCATTTTCTTTTCTCAAAATCTCTAAGTATTCTTTAAAGTCTAAAATTATTGAGATAAATATTTAAAACCATCATTTTCCTCGCTACATATATAAATTATTCTGATTTTCGTACTACAATTTTCAAATTGCAGATTTATATATTACCATTATCGTTTGCTTGTCTGTCTGTCTGTCTGTCTGTCCTTAGTTAATCTCGAGAAAGGAGTTAAATAGATAACTGGATTGTTATCGGGAGAAGTATGATGTACAGGGGCTATACACTATTAAAATCCAGACCAAATATAGGAACCGATTTATTAAAAATATACAAATTTAAGATCTGTACCGAAAGTCACGTAGTTTTGTAATTAAAAGATGATTATTGTCTTACATTTTTCATATAATTTTTCAAATTGTTTTTACATAAAGTCACTGGATAAGCCTTAAATCAGAGTGTACTTTTATTCATGTATATATATATAT
>NW_019384353.1:895399-901473 GCF_000671375.1 Centruroides sculpturatus | reverse complement strand
TAAATTAAATAATTTAAATTTTAAATTAAAATTAAGAAAATTCTCAATAATTACAGTCATCATTCGCATTCTGCACTTTCCTAAGTGTATAATGGTGTAATTTTCAGCATAGTTTTATGTAAAATTCTTATTATTTAATGTATGAATAAATCCAATTTTGTAAAAATAAAAAATAATTTAAAAAATAAATTATTTTCCTAGATTTTTACCATACATCTTTATGGATTTTTAAACAATTTACCATAACATCCCATCCCATTTAAACACTTTACCAATTTACCATACTAATTTCTTTCAAAAAATTAATTATTTTCTGAATTTCTAAGCAATTTACCACAGATTTTATTGCAATTAATGGTTATAATTTATTCCTTGTTAACTATTAAATATGTATTTCTTTAATTAAAATTAATTTCGTAAGTGGTCTATCATATGAGTCGATTCTTAATTGATATAAATATCTATTGAATATATCTCTATAATTAAATGGTATATAAATATATACAGCTTACAAATAATTATCTTTCGAGTCATATCATATTATATCCGTATAAAGTTAATAAATCAAGTGATATTTGGCATCCTTTCCTACACTTTATATAATATATAATATACATAATATATATAATAATTATTCATGATTTATTATCAGAGTTTAAGTTTACTATCGAATTTCGAATACTTATTATAATAAGATGATAATATATCCTTATCATCATCATCATCATCATCGTATTGCAGCACCCACACTCAAGATTTAATTCTAAGAATAAAATTATGTGTAAAGAGTAATACATAACTTAATACTTTTTCTATTGTTTTATATGAAATAGAAAAAGTATGGCGATCTGTCAAAAATGACCCCCAAAGTTTTCACACTCAGGGGACCTCGAAACGTCGAGAAATTCAAGAAAAATTGGGGATAATTTCTATATGGATGTTAGTGTGTGTGGGGGGGGGCACGATTTTTTCGCCTACTTTAAAGCTTAATAACTCCTGTCATTTTTGTCGAAAATTTCTGAAATTTTTCAGGGAAATTTGTGTATTAGGGAGATCGATGCTGTAAAATTTTGATGGTTAAAGGTCAAGGGGGTGGGAAGATAGAGAGTGATTTATGTGTCATATCTCCAATGGGGTCGGACTTAATAAAGATTTCATTCTTAATTTGCATTTACGATGTTTTTAATAAAACTTAATTCAATCCTCAAAATTAAGATTTTTGCCATTTTTAAAATAAAATCTCTTAATAGATGACGCCACACATAATTTTAACTTTTTTTTTTTTTTGCCGAGAAAGTTAGGCAACTCGCAGCTGGATTTTATGTCATTGACTTAAATGAGTAACTTATATATTATATAAGCTTGTAGAATATGCAATTTATTTTTATGATGCAAAATATTACAAAAATCAAAATAAACTCTGATATATAATAGGATCTATACAATATAAACACAACGTTCTACAGGAAAATTCATTAGATTATAAGTGAATTTATAAAGGAAGATCTGTAACTTTATGTATTATATAATTATGACGTATAATGTGGTATATTTGCCGCGTATTATATAAATTAAAAGGTATATTAACGTTATATCCGATAACATACTTGAATAATAACAACCAGAACCTGGTTTAGGCATGATGTAGCTCTAAACTGTAACATATAAGAGGCCTTTACCTAATAATTAGATAGTGCATTATTAACAACGATAATCCTCATTGAATAAATTAAAACGGAAAGATCGTATACACAACTGCGTTATGTGATAATACATATTAATTTTGAGGCCCTTCTTAGCTCGAGGCCCTTCTTTAACTGCTTAGTTTATACGTAAATCTCCCCTTCTATAATACTCATTAAACTAGTACAGAAAGACCACATATATATATCTACGTTAGGTCCTTCTATTTCTCTATTTTTAGTATATAGACAATCTAAAATTTCAAGTAAGTTAATATAGCAAAATTACTTTCGATATATCAATTTTAATTATCTGTTAAATAAATATATTGAAGTGAATGGATGCGTTAGAGATTCGAATCTGTTCATCTGTTGATTAGCTGAACGATATTCAGTTCATTGATTTCTCTGTTAATCTGATGTTTCGAAGCAGTATCGAATCTCTACAACGGTAGCTAGTTAATAAACATTAGCGTGTAGTATTACAGCAAGCAAAGTTAAATTAGAAATGACACAGAAAGCGATGTGATAGCGGATAATGCCTCGGGTATAAGAGCCTTTGAAATAGTATTGCAACATTATCGAAACGTCTTGCACGAAATTATAGATTTTCTACTTAATTATTTCCATTAAACTATCCTTAAAATACCCCCCGAAGGAAATCTTTTAATACAGAAAAATAAACCGTAAATTTTATAATTTACGGTAGAACCTGTGTAAGCCGGAATAGCACGTTATCGAATATATCTTCCGATTTAAACAGGTTTTTATTTTTAACATAGAAAAAATAGCTCATTTCGAATAAATTTAGAAAGGTTTCGTTCTTACTCAGGTTCCGCTTTAGACAGGTTTTTTTTTTATATTTTATCGGAGAAATTAGGATAAGTTCCATTCTAAACCATTAATTAACGATGATCTAACACCGAAAATTCATAAGTGACGTTAATTATAGTTCGAAACTGGAGATAAATAAATAAATAATTTTTATAAATTAATTATTTGTTTTTAATTATCAGAATAATAATAAGACATCATATTTTAACGTTGTTTAAACTGGAAGAGATATTGGACGCTCGAGAACTTGTATGATTTATGGTCAGCATCAACTAATGATATCCTGAATGTGAAATGCTAGAGGAAACAATGCTAATGAGAATTTAATTAGTGCATCCAATTGTATTATCTGTCAGGTTCATCTCTCTGTTATACAGTAGGATAATCAACCGCATATTCAGAAAAAATAGAGGTGCTAAGGTGTGTACTTATTGACTAAAGCAATCATAATAGGATTTCCAGACCATTGACACATGATGATTATCCTTTCCCTTCCAGCAGAAAATCATTTTGTGGGTTTATGAATTTTCCCCAGCATCCACTTTCCCTCCATTCTTCTTCTTCTTCTTTCTAATGGGTTTATTTTTACACTTAAGTGTTTGAGTTGATGGGATAATTATTTACATATTTACCACAATTTTTAAGTGGAAACAACAATGAAGTAAATTTAGTTTACGTAAAGAAATGGTATAAAGTTCGTTCTTAATTAAACAAAGCATAAATCAAAGTAATAAAAACACTTGGAAGGAAAGTTAAGTTAAACATAATAATGGTTAGAAGTTTATTGTCTTAATGCATTATAAAAAAATAGAGAGGATATATTTAAATAAAACTAGAGAGAATGTTTCCCACCTAAACAGTGTTAGGAATAGAAACAAAGAGAAGAAGAAGGGTGTTAAAAATCTGAACAAAGCTTGCAGGAAATGAGAAAACTTGTGGTTGAGTTGGGTGTCTGCCAAAACCACTTTCTTTCGCGCAAATGACGAAGAACGGAGCTGAGATTCCATTAGTTTGTGTGACCTCTAAGTTGCATTAGCTGTCTGGAAGCGGAACTGAGTAGTTAAGACATACCAACTGTTGTAAGATTTCTTCTTTTATTTATTTTATTTTATTTTATTTTTTTATTTTGGCTTGCTCGTAATAAATAAGATCCAACCTAAATTTAAATTGAGGATGAACAAAAACAGTGCAGCAATTTTGTAAGATGGACTACATTAAGAGCAACTTTAACCAGATTTTTCTTACTTTATTAAAGAGTTGGTAGCTATCAATTTTAATCGAATTTAATAATTGATGAGAGAAAAACACACCCGATATTAATTTGTTATCATTGCTTTAAAGATATTGTCAACAACAACACATTTCTAAACTTAAGTAGAAGAGGGGGGGTTGAGACTTTTAAGAAGAGCAGTTTTGTCAAGTTTCATTATGGCCATAACTGTTGTAGAGCTCGTAATTGGAACTCGTTCAAACAGGATAAGCGAGTAGCTGACCCGCTACAGCCATTAGCAAGGCAGACAATATCCACCTTAGCAATCCATTAGCGGTAATCTGTCTAATCCTAGTGGTCCCCTTGTTTTGCAGTTCTTAACTATGAATGATACCGTAGATATCGGGATGTAAACATAAGTCTGTTTTATCATTGATGGCCCTGTTTATCGAGATATTATGTAAGGATGCAAGCGATATGTTTGTTTCAAACAATAAGCTTAAAACCAAAACGAGAATCGAATCCTTAAAAATGCAATAATAAGTAAAACGGCCAATACAATAAGCCCTTACTTAACTGGGGGATTAATAAAGTTTGAGACGTTTATATTGAGTAAAATATATTAGAAAACATTAGTAATTTTTTAAAATTAATAAGTAAAAATCTATAATGTAAAAATAGTTAANAAAAAAAAGAAAAAAAAAGTCGCCAAAAATCTAGTGAATTAATAACGAAAAACTTTACTAGAATAATTTAATTATAAAGTGTTATTGTCTGGATTTTTCGCATTAAAAAGTGAAATTGTGGATGTGATCGAATTTAACGCAGACATCTTTAATCCTATTTAATTATTCAAAATAAGGATCACAGGCCACAGTCTAGACCGAAGCAATTGTCGTTGTTCTTAAGATCATTTATCATTGAAAATATAAACTGGACCAAGCAAGATAGCTAACAAAAAGATGAGCGAGTTAATTATTAAGTGAATGACAACGTGTTAGACTCTAGGCGTGAATAATCAATTTGAAACTCCAAGAAAAATGTTTCCAACCTCATTAATAAGAAATATTCCTTTGTTTTTAATACTTTTATAATACATATTTAATGCCAATCTATAGGAAAAATGTAAGATTTAAACAGTAGAAATCGTTAAGAGAAAGAAGAAAGAATACATCGTTTCATCTTTCTGCTCCTTTTTTCTTTTCTTCTGGTCATTCGTATGTTGTTTGATCTTAATTTAACATAAAGCAATTCATTATTTTTGTATAATTTGTACGAATGCCAGCCAGCTTAGACCTTTATAAATTTATACGTTTACAAAGTACATCTTTAAAATATTTAATTATCAAATTATTGATGATCCTTTTCAATTTACTATATGAAGATCTTCCTCTCATCTTCCTTATCTATTTAAATAATAATGTTATCTTATACATATATTTATTTACATATATTTTAATAGGATTTTATAAAATGATTTTAAGAGTTAAATTTAAAGTTTTAAATGAATTCGATTCTCTCTTTTCCTTTCTATTAATGAGAATTGGATCATAATGAACGTTGGTTTAATTATCTAAATATCAAATTTTTGTTTATTCATTTAGTTTAAAGTTTATTCTACTGTATTTACGTTTAATTTAAGTAAATGTGGTGTAGAGAATTTAAATAAAATCCTTAAAAAATCTTTCAGGAAACCTTGAAACGTCAAGAATTTACAATCAAACAAAAATTTGGGAATTTTTTTCTGTATTACGGATGCTAGTTTGTGTGTGTGTTTGGGGGGGTCACGATTTTCTTCATCCAATTTAAAGCTTAATAACTCCTGTGTCTTTCGTTGAAAATTTCTGAAATTTTGCAGGGAAGTTTGTATATTTGAGGCATTAATGCTATTTAATTTTGGTACTTAAAAGTCGAGGAGGTGGGAAGATAGAGAGGATCACTTAATCACTTGTCATATCTCGAGTGGTGTCAGACTTAAAAATGCTACAAATTTCAAATTTAATCAAAAACTGAAGCATTTTAAATAATGTTATCTTATCATTTTACTGTAATTTTAAGATTTGAGAGAAATTATTGTATTTAAATTTAAAATGGGTGGCCCAAAAGTCGGTTAACAAAGATATAAGTTTAAGAACATACAGATGTACTAAACAATGTGTTTATTTCTTAAAATATTAATTAAAAAATGCACATACACATATAAGTTAGTTAATTGACTTTTAGTCCACCCTTTATATATTCTCATCTATATAGATTTTAAATTAATTCACATCAAAATTTATGGAGAATAAATGAGATAAGATAATAAATTTTTTGTTTAAATAAAAATTAATTTCTAAAATTTTATA
>NW_019384353.1:880425-893341 GCF_000671375.1 Centruroides sculpturatus | reverse complement strand
TAAATTAAATAATTTAAATTTTAAATTAAAATTAAGAAAATTCTCAATAATTACAGTCATCATTCGCATTCTGCACTTTCCTAAGTGTATAATGGTGTAATTTTCAGCATAGTTTTATGTAAAATTCTTATTATTTAATGTATGAATAAATCCAATTTTGTAAAAATAAAAAATAATTTAAAAAATAAATTATTTTCCTAGATTTTTACCATACATCTTTATGGATTTTTAAACAATTTACCATAACATCCCATCCCATTTAAACACTTTACCAATTTACCATACTAATTTCTTTCAAAAAATTAATTATTTTCTGAATTTCTAAGCAATTTACCACAGATTTTATTGCAATTAATGGTTATAATTTATTCCTTGTTAACTATTAAATATGTATTTCTTTAATTAAAATTAATTTCGTAAGTGGTCTATCATATGAGTCGATTCTTAATTGATATAAATATCTATTGAATATATCTCTATAATTAAATGGTATATAAATATATACAGCTTACAAATAATTATCTTTCGAGTCATATCATATTATATCCGTATAAAGTTAATAAATCAAGTGATATTTGGCATCCTTTCCTACACTTTATATAATATATAATATACATAATATATATAATAATTATTCATGATTTATTATCAGAGTTTAAGTTTACTATCGAATTTCGAATACTTATTATAATAAGATGATAATATATCCTTATCATCATCATCATCATCATCGTATTGCAGCACCCACACTCAAGATTTAATTCTAAGAATAAAATTATGTGTAAAGAGTAATACATAACTTAATACTTTTTCTATTGTTTTATATGAAATAGAAAAAGTATGGCGATCTGTCAAAAATGACCCCCAAAGTTTTCACACTCAGGGGACCTCGAAACGTCGAGAAATTCAAGAAAAATTGGGGATAATTTCTATATGGATGTTAGTGTGTGTGGGGGGGGGCACGATTTTTTCGCCTACTTTAAAGCTTAATAACTCCTGTCATTTTTGTCGAAAATTTCTGAAATTTTTCAGGGAAATTTGTGTATTAGGGAGATCGATGCTGTAAAATTTTGATGGTTAAAGGTCAAGGGGGTGGGAAGATAGAGAGTGATTTATGTGTCATATCTCCAATGGGGTCGGACTTAATAAAGATTTCATTCTTAATTTGCATTTACGATGTTTTTAATAAAACTTAATTCAATCCTCAAAATTAAGATTTTTGCCATTTTTAAAATAAAATCTCTTAATAGATGACGCCACACATAATTTTAACTTTTTTTTTTTTTTGCCGAGAAAGTTAGGCAACTCGCAGCTGGATTTTATGTCATTGACTTAAATGAGTAACTTATATATTATATAAGCTTGTAGAATATGCAATTTATTTTTATGATGCAAAATATTACAAAAATCAAAATAAACTCTGATATATAATAGGATCTATACAATATAAACACAACGTTCTACAGGAAAATTCATTAGATTATAAGTGAATTTATAAAGGAAGATCTGTAACTTTATGTATTATATAATTATGACGTATAATGTGGTATATTTGCCGCGTATTATATAAATTAAAAGGTATATTAACGTTATATCCGATAACATACTTGAATAATAACAACCAGAACCTGGTTTAGGCATGATGTAGCTCTAAACTGTAACATATAAGAGGCCTTTACCTAATAATTAGATAGTGCATTATTAACAACGATAATCCTCATTGAATAAATTAAAACGGAAAGATCGTATACACAACTGCGTTATGTGATAATACATATTAATTTTGAGGCCCTTCTTAGCTCGAGGCCCTTCTTTAACTGCTTAGTTTATACGTAAATCTCCCCTTCTATAATACTCATTAAACTAGTACAGAAAGACTACATATATATATCTACGTTAGGTCCTTCTATTTCTCTATTTTTAGTATATAGACAATCTAAAATTTCAAGTAAGTTAATATAGCAAAATTACTTTCGATATATCAATTTTAATTATCTGTTAAATAAATATATTGAAGTGAATGGATGCGTTAGAGATTCGAATCTGTTCATCTGTTGATTAGCTGAACGATATTCAGTTCATTGATTTCTCTGTTAATCTGATGTTTCGAAGCAGTATCGAATCTCTACAACGGTAGCTAGTTAATAAACATTAGCGTGTAGTATTACAGCAAGCAAAGTTAAATTAGAAATGACACAGAAAGCGATGTGATAGCGGATAATGCCTCGGGTATAAGAGCCTTTGAAATAGTATTGCAACATTATCGAAACGTCTTGCACGAAATTATAGATTTTCTACTTAATTATTTCCATTAAACTATCCTTAAAATATCCCCCGAAGGAAATCTTTTAATACAGAAAAATAAACCGTAAATTTTATAATTTACGGTAGAACCTGTGTAAGCCGGAATAGCACGTTATCGAATATATCTTCCGATTTAAACAGGTTTTTATTTTTAACATAGAAAAAATAGCTCATTTCGAATAAATTTAGAAAGGTTTCGTTCTTACTCAGGTTCCGCTTTAGACAGGTTTTTTTTTTATATTTTATCGGAGAAATTAGGATAAGTTCCATTCTAAACCATTAATTAACGATGATCTAACACCGAAAATTCATAAGTGACGTTAATTATAGTTCGAAACTGGAGATAAATAAATAAATAATTTTTATAAATTAATTATTTGTTTTTAATTATCAGAATAATAATAAGACATCATATTTTAACGTTGTTTAAACTGGAAGAGATATTGGACGCTCGAGAACTTGTATGATTTATGGTCAGCATCAACTAATGATATCCTGAATGTGAAATGCTAGAGGAAACAATGCTAATGAGAATTTAATTAGTGCATCCAATTGTATTATCTGTCAGGTTCATCTCTCTGTTATACAGTAGGATAATCAACCGCATATTCAGAAAAAATAGAGGTGCTAAGGTGTGTACTTATTGACTAAAGCAATCATAATAGGATTTCCAGACCATTGACACATGATGATTATCCTTTCCCTTCCAGCAGAAAATCATTTTGTGGGTTTATGAATTTTCCCCAGCATCCACTTTCCCTCCATTCTTCTTCTTCTTCTTTCTAATGGGTTTATTTTTACACTTAAGTGTTTGAGTTGATGGGATAATTATTTACATATTTACCACAATTTTTAAGTGGAAACAACAATGAAGTAAATTTAGTTTACGTAAAGAAATGGTATAAAGTTCGTTCTTAATTAAACAAAGCATAAATCAAAGTAATAAAAACACTTGGAAGGAAAGTTAAGTTAAACATAATAATGGTTAGAAGTTTATTGTCTTAATGCATTATAAAAAAATAGAGAGGATATATTTAAATAAAACTAGAGAGAATGTTTCCCACCTAAACAGTGTTAGGAATAGAAACAAAGAGAAGAAGAAGGGTGTTAAAAATCTGAACAAAGCTTGCAGGAAATGAGAAAACTTGTGGTTGAGTTGGGTGTCTGCCAAAACCACTTTCTTTCGCGCAAATGACGAAGAACGGAGCTGAGATTCCATTAGTTTGTGTGACCTCTAAGTTGCATTAGCTGTCTGGAAGCGGAACTGAGTAGTTAAGACATACCAACTGTTGTAAGATTTCTTCTTTTATTTATTTTATTTTATTTTATTTTTTTATTTTGGCTTGCTCGTAATAAATAAGATCCAACCTAAATTTAAATTGAGGATGAACAAAAACAGTGCAGCAATTTTGTAAGATGGACTACATTAAGAGCAACTTTAACCAGATTTTTCTTACTTTATTAAAGAGTTGGTAGCTATCAATTTTAATCGAATTTAATAATTGATGAGAGAAAAACACACCCGATATTAATTTGTTATCATTGCTTTAAAGATATTGTCAACAACAACACATTTCTAAACTTAAGTAGAAGAGGGGGGGTTGAGACTTTTAAGAAGAGCAGTTTTGTCAAGTTTCATTATGGCCATAACTGTTGTAGAGCTCGTAATTGGAACTCGTTCAAACAGGATAAGCGAGTAGCTGACCCGCTACAGCCATTAGCAAGGCAGACAATATCCACCTTAGCAATCCATTAGCGGTAATCTGTCTAATCCTAGTGGTCCCCTTGTTTTGCAGTTCTTAACTATGAATGATACCGTAGATATCGGGATGTAAACATAAGTCTGTTTTATCATTGATGGCCCTGTTTATCGAGATATTATGTAAGGATGCAAGCGATATGTTTGTTTCAAACAATAAGCTTAAAACCAAAACGAGAATCGAATCCTTAAAAATGCAATAATAAGTAAAACGGCCAATACAATAAGCCCTTACTTAACTGGGGGATTAATAAAGTTTGAGACGTTTATATTGAGTAAAATATATTAGAAAACATTAGTAATTTTTTAAAATTAATAAGTAAAAATCTATAATGTAAAAATAGTTAATTAAAATTCGAATTTTACATAGAGAAAAACGACGTATAAATTAGCATATATTATAATGAATTAAACAGTGATTAATTAGTATAATTTAAAAAAAAAATTATACTTGAGTAATTTTAAAAGTTTATTATATAAATTTCACTCTCTTTTTTATGTATTATCACCAATTACCTTTCATTGCACGTATGTGAAATAGCTTTCAGGAAGTAAACCTCGTAGCACAGGTGATTATTCTTAATGGATAAAGATAAAGAGTCGATGTTAGAGGTATCTAATACTTAATGAGCTTCAGGTAATATATATAATATATATATTTTTTTTCTTAGATGCTTCAGCTATTTAATTGTTAATCATGTTTAAAAAGAATCATTATTGTTTAATATTACATAATATAGAATTTAATAAAAAATGGCAATTAAACGAATTTCAAGTGTTCAATTGATGCTTTAAATATTGTAAAAGATGCTTGATGTATGTATAAATGTATAACTATTCAGTTAAATTTTATGAGAGAATATGTTTAAATTTTCCAAGCGATAAATATATTGATGAAGTTTAAATAAACACGTTACAATCTCTTGATAGTTTGCTATGTTAGTCTCATCGATCTGACAAAGTCTCATTCATGGTAGAAGAGTTAGATCTATTGCTGTGACAGCAATTATACACTCCAGAGGTTATTGTAAGTCCGTTGTCTACAGAATTTCTGTTTCCAAATAATTTAGTATGACTTGTTCCCACATGTATAAGGCCAAGATATCAGACCATTAGCATTGACATTAGTTAATGGAGAATAATTTAGTCAAAGTTTCAATGAGATTGAATATCGTTTGTCCTTAATAAACATTATTTGTTACATCTATATTTACTGGTTACTTTAAAACGTTAAAAATAATTAATTTTAAATTCGAAAAATAAATAATTTAAATAAGACATTTGATTTCTTCTATCCTCCATTTACTGACTTCGTTATTAATTTACGAAAATAAATATAAATTATATCAATAAAACATAATTAAAAATAATGACTCATAAATGTAACCTTACTTAGAAAATATTACATATTTTAATTTTCGTTTATAACTCGATCAGGCTGTGTTATCATCATTATCATCATCATCATCATCTAGCCAACGATCTTGTATGAATTAAATCAAAATTAAAATGTTAAACACTCGTGTACTTTAACTTAAATAACATAATATTCAAGAAATATAGTCTGGAAACAGAATATATGACCTCTTACTACACAGTAATTTACTATAAAGCCAGATTAATGGCAGGTATGTTAGATTGTGGTCTCTTTGATCATAGTATATAATCGTCAACGCTTAAATGTAAATTAATCTAATTTATTCGTTAAGTATTTCATCTATAATTCTCAATTATTTTCAATTTTCTACTATAAAATTCTACTTTAATAATAGCTTTTATAATCAAGAAACTTATTTAGTTACTTACTAAACTTAGCATAATTGTTAACTTTGAAAAATAATGAATACTTATATTTTCAATTATTCATCATTTCTTAACATTATTCTGTCTTCTAACTGTGTGTAACTTTATTAATAATAGAATTGGAACGTAATAATTTCCTTCTATCATTGTTTCCAGTTAATTATTCGTTAAGTGTTATCACGGTAATAAATTAATAACGTAATAGAATAAGAATTTATTGAATACTCGAAATACAAATAAATAAGAAAATATAATATTAGTTCCAAAATTTTGCTTAATTTTGTATAAAGGGAATTAACAACATTGTTGCTGGACTTTCTCGGCATTCTTTGTTTGTTTTCGTTCCTAATAATTGCTACAATTACCTTTAAATATTCAGTTTGGTTAGAGAGACATTAAGGGGTGGGGTCATATCTTCCGAACTAATGGAACGATTTCCATGAAAATTTCTAGAAATAGTTTGCTCTAATATACATACCTTACTGCAAAATTTCAGAAATTTTCGATAAAAGGAACAGGAGTTATTGAGCTTCAAATTGGGTGAAAAAAATCGTGCCCACACACTATGCATACAGAAACCCCCCCGAACTTTTTTGCATTTCTCGACGTTTCAAGGTCTCCTGAGTCCAAAAATATAAAAGTCTTGGGAGGTCATTTTTTTGACCGATCGCCATACTTTCCCTCTGTTATATATAGAAACCAGGAAAGTAAAAACAGTAGAAAAACGCGAAAATAAGATGTAAAGCTTATCTTAAACCTTTGCTAACTAAATGGTCCAAAACTATTGCCAGGGCTTAATTTAAAGCATAAAAATAGAATTTAAGTGATCAAAATGTGGGTTTGGAATGTAAATATAGAATTAAAATGGCAAAATAAACTCTAAAAACGACCGAAAATTATATCCTAAGTTTGAACTAAAATTCTAAATTATTGAATTTAAATACAAAATGTGGACTAAAAACTAAATTAATATGCTAAAATATGAGCTTGAACATGATCTAAATAGTATAAAATCTGAATTTAAATATAAAATGCGATCTAAAAACTGAATTAAAATTCCAAAATTTCCGTATAATTCAATAATAACAAGTTTGCTTAACCTTTTTTGTTTCATGGATCCCTTTTCCAGTCAGGTGAAGGAAAGTTATGGATCTCCTACTCGCATCCCATATAAAAAAAAAGAATTCAGCAACGAGTTGCTTAACTTTTCCAGCAACATTTGGTAGCGCCATCTGGTTTCATATTTTGTTTTAAAAACTTTTTATATTTTTAACTATTAAAAAATGGCAGAAAGCTTAATTTTGAGAGTAGGAATGGGTTTTATAAATAATTCTAAATGCTAATAACGAGTAAAATCGTCATTATGTCTGACTCTACTGGAGATACACTCGATCCTTTTTATCTCCCTAACCCCTCGACCTTTACTCACCAAAATTTAATAGCATCAATCTCTCTAATAAAGAAACCTCCCTGAAAAATTCCAGAAAATTTTGACAAATAACACAGGAGTTATTAAGCTTCAAATTGGGTGAACAAAATCATGCAATCCCCCTTACACGCACACATACAGATATACTCAAACTAACATCCATATATACAGAAATTATGCCTGAATTTTTTTACATTTCTCGACGTTTCAAGGTCCCCTAATTCCAAAAATGTATGAATCAAAGGGGAGAGGTCCTTTTATGACCGATCGCTATACTTTTCCTCTGTTATATGTAACAACCGGGAAAGTAAAAATAAAATATGTTTTTTTTTTTTTAAATTCTAATACATTTATTTAAATAAAAAAAGTATGATATAATAATATATATGCTTTTTTCTTTACAATAATTGAACTGCTGAAAGCGAAAGTGGTGTAAATCAGTCTTACCAAAACACTAAGCTGCTGCCAAGTTACTGTTCTTGACAACGTTATTTACATATTTGTTGTAAAGAAAATGATAATGTTTATGTTACTTACCAATAGATAAAAGCACTTAACAATAAATCCGTAATAATTTTTAAATTGAAACTTAACTTTAGCTCTAAATTTCTCTTGCCTTCCAGTGTCCGATTGGATGAAACCACCTAACACTGGTTACGGGCTGGCAAGTGGAGTTTTCCGGGTTTTCTTCACATTTATAACACCTGAATAGTGGCCAGCATACTAGAGAAAGTCCACCCGGGAAAAAAACTCCCCCTAGAGAGATCATCACCAGGTTTAACATTGCAGTATATAAATAAATCGGATTAAATCAATCTAAATTTCTCAAAATATACGAAAAGTTACTTACGCCACTTTAAGTTTCAATGGTTCAATTAAAGATTTCATACAACAACACAAAATTAACAAAATAAGTCGATTTTTAACCTTCCAAACCCTCTGAAAATTTCCTAGGATTCCTATTTAAGAACCACTGTATTATACAAATAATAAAACCGACAGTACATTTATAAAGGTGTCTTATTACCAGTATACAATACTTCGCATCACTCACGAGAAAAATGAAATATATATATATATATATATATACGTATAAATATGCATATTTTCATTTTTATATAAAATAAAATTATATATTTCAAGTTTGCATTCCATTCCGAAAAGGAGGGGAGGAAGAGTGAGAGGGAGACGAGGCAAACTATTTTGGTAGAATGGAAGAATAAGGGAATAAATATTTTCACGAGTCTGATATATAACACACCATCTCAACAAGGTTTGAGAAATAAATCATAGTTCAAACAGACATATTTTCTACCTGGAAAATACGAAGAGCGAAGTAACAAGAGATGCTAGCTTCGTATATTATTATAAATAATGGGAAGAGGGGGGAAAAAATATATATATATATAAGTTTTTTTTCTGTTGGTTTTTTATTACCATTTGGTAAATAAAAAGTCCCTCAGTAAGAATAAAATTGAATAAAAAATTTAAATAACATCCTCGAATTTCTATTTTATTAATATTATTATTATTATTATTATTATTATTAATTTATTCCTGTTTTTAAAAGTAATTATTAACTAATTTTAATGTTTTTTTTTTAAATTTTAATTTATGTTTTTAGTTACACTATTAATAAATACGTTGAAAATATGTACAGTAAAACCTGCCTAAAATGGACACCTGCCTAAACGGAAAAATTCTCCGGAACAAAGCGAATTCTGCATGTTTTAAAAAACCTGTTCAAAACGGAAACATATCTAAAGGGAAACATTCATTGTATGTTTAAAAAACCTGTTCAAAACGGAAACATATCTAAAGGGAAACATTCATTGTATGTTTAAAAAACCTGTTCAAAACGGAAACATATCTAAAGGGAAACATTCATTGTATGTTTAAAAAACCTGTTCAAAACGGAAACATATCTAAAGGGAAACATTCATTGTATGTTTAAAAAACCTGTTCAAAACGGAAACATATCTAAAGGGAAACATTCATTGTATGTTTAAAAAACCTGTTCAAAACGGAAACATATCTAAAGGGAAACATTCATTGTATGTTTAAAAAACCTGTTCAAAACGGAAACATATCTAAAGGGAAACATTCATTGTATGTTTAAAAAACCTGTTCAAAACGGAANATTAAATAAAAATATATAATTAAATCATACAAAAAATATAATATTATTATTTAAATTTTATTTCCATATTTAAAATAAAAATTAATTTTAATTTCTTTTAAATTCATCAAATTTTATTATTCTTTAATATTGTAATTTTTATGTAAATATTTATTTATATATTTTACTTTAGTAATAAATAATTTATAATATTATAATGACGAATACAGTAAAACCTGCCCAAAAGGAAACCTGAATATAACGGACAACTGCCAAAACGGAAAAAACATTTAAGTTCAATGCGATTCCGGTTTAGACAGATTTCATTTTATTCTTAAATTGGAAACTAAAATATTAATAAAACAACCTTTCTTTTGATACTATATAATAAGAAACAATAAAAAAAAAAGTTTAATATACAGGTTAAACCTCTATATTAAACTAGGAAGATGTTAATATACAGTAAAACCTGCCTAAACGAAAAAATATAGTAAAACATGTGTAAAACGGAATCTCAGGGTACTGAATAAAGTAAAACCTGTCCAAAACGGAACCTGAATAAAACGGAAATTTGGTTAAAAATTCTTCGAAACAAAGCGATTTTGTACGTGTAAAAAAACAGAACCTGTTTAAAACGGATACCTGTACAACCGGAAAAAAATAAAGTAAACTGAAATTGCACGGTACGGAATATATAGCAGGTTTCCGTTTTAGACAGGTTTTTTAGGTAAGAAAATTACCTCCATTTCGAAAAGGTTTTTTCCGTTTAGGCAGGTTTCTATTTTATTCGGATTCCGTTTTAGACAGTTTTTACAATATTCATTACTGAGCGATTCCGGTTTACACAGGTTTTACCGAAATAAACGTTTTCTTAAGGTTGAAATTACGTCGTCGTTCGTCTTTTATCGAAAACTTTAGCGTTTAGTACTAAAAGAGTAACGACGGAAACACTGGAAAAGAGTTTAGGGTCAGCCACCTTTTTTCAAAGCGCGTAGGGATTAAATGCATTCCAGAATTGGACGAATGCTACCGGAAAAAAGTAAATTTTCATTAAACTGCAAATATNTTCACAATTGTACCGAGAACAAAAATATAAACACGATTGTTATCAGGAGAAGTATGATGTACAGGGGTAAGACATAAAATCCAGCTTAGGGATTGGAAGCCACGTTTAATTTAAATTAAAATACAATAATAAATTGCAGGCGATTTTTTATCTATTAGAAATATTTCTGCTATTAATGAAATATTTACCTTTATTTTTGTTTTTTTAATTATAAAAATTGTCTTTAATTTAAAAAAATAAAAGTTAAATTTAATTATTAATTTTACAATAAACTTACAATACTAATTTCTAATTTAACTATAAGTAATTTCTTTATAAAACTTATTGTTTATTATATATACTTGCAATTAACATATAATTTATATTATTGGCAAGTGTATATTTATATAATAAATCATTTTATAGTAGTGTAACATAACAAATATATTGCACTAATCTATCAGTCCGTTAATATGTATATTGTTAATCAATTTTAATGTTATACATATGATAAATATATATAACGTTTAATAGAGCCAAGATCAATCACAAACGTAGAGTTCATCCGAAAGTCAAATAAATAAGAAATTAAATATATATTTTAGGGGTTAAAGGTCAAGGGGGTAAGAGAGATAGAGGAGGTCATGTATCATATCTCTAATGGGGTCAGACATTTACTTTTCTTTCTGAAACTCATTTCAACCTTCAAAATTAAACTTTCTGCCATTTTATAACAATAAATAATATAAAAAGTTTTTAGTTTTTAAATAAAAAAATCTTACAATAGATGGCTCCACATATAATTTTTGTCGGAAAAGTTACGCAACTCGTTATTTGATTATATATATATACGTGATTTTAATATTATATTTCATTCTATATGCCGTATATTCCAGAATTGTACCAGCTGCGTTATATCATATACATAAACTTGGATTTATTCACCAAATTTTGGCTCTTAATTGCTTATATTACTAATTTAAACATGGTCAGAACTTAACCTTCTATAACTTGTGCAAGAATAACTTCTCCGATATGCTTCACTAATATAATTATAGAATTTATAATTAAATAGTTGTATCATTGATAATAAGTGCTATAACTATTTCACTAAGTGCAGAAATTAAGTATTCTGTAGTTCTGATTTCGCGCATTCAGTACATTAGTATAGGTAAATTTACTCTCTACTGTTACAAAGAAAATCAAATTTAAGACAATGTTCTCTCTCTTCTGATAATTTACATATTTATACTGTTTATTATTGTCTCGTACTGCATTGATTTGTATATTAATACAGGGTGACACGAAAGTCAATTAAGTATTATAAAGACCAAATTCCTAACTTATTTTATAGCTAATTTGTACTAAATATAAATATTTCTACATAATAAATAATGTAGATTTAACCTACGGGGTGGTCCGAAAGTAAGTTAACAGTTGTTTATATTTGTGTTCTAAGTATAATGGCAAGTAGAATTTAAGAACAACACGTTTTTCTTTAGTAAAACTGATTTAAAAAAAAACGTATCAATTTTGGTACAAATTGATTACAAGTCAGTTAACTACTGTACCAATTTGTGTCATAATTGGTACAATTTTGTATTAGTTTTACGAATGAAAAACACGTAGTTCTATGATCCTTCTTGGCATTTATGTTCACAATTGTACCGAGAACAAAAATATAAACACGATTGTTATCAGGAGAAGTATGATGTACAGGGGTAAGACATAAAATCCAGCTTAGGGATTGGAAGCCACGTTTAATTTAAATTAAAATACAATAATAAATTGCAGGCGATTTTTTATCTATTAGAAATATTTATATTATTAATATACTCAATTAAAAGAAACGATATATATATATATACATTTAAACATTAAAAAAATGTTTTTCTCAGATAAATTTATATATTGATTGTTCGTATAAGTAATGGTTTTAAAAAAATTAAAGATTATTTTTTTTATAAACCTATTTATATAAATCCATTGGTTTAAAGTACTCATTGATAGTGAAGTTTCTCATCTTTATGCTATATTAACATAATGATATCCATTGAGATAATGCTTGAAATGACTAAAGTGATAACAATAGGTGCCAACTCCTAGCTATAAAATAGCTGAAGTATCATATTTCACGGTTATTTCAAAATGAGTGATGTGCTGCATATTTCAAAATAATCTTCATCACAACTATAGCCTAACCTATGCAGATTCATTTATAGAAATGAAAGATTTAAAATGTTCTTCTTATTAAATATTCAATTTATGAGTTTTATTACTTTAAAAAAAATATATATATATTAAAAGAATATTTTTTTCGAGGGTTAAACTTTGTTTACGAACTACTTAAATTTTTTTTTATTATTTAATTTAAGTTTACTTTCAATTTTTTGAACTTTTTAATTAAATTTTAATCGATTTTAAGGATTACATTTTAACAATTTAACGGGATTTTAC
>NW_019384353.1:818261-880380 GCF_000671375.1 Centruroides sculpturatus | reverse complement strand
TAATATTATATATATATATAGTGACTTAATATAAGCTAAAATAAGAATTTTTTTAATGTCAATTTTGTGTTATAACCCAATAAAATCTGGAAGAAAGCTTAAGGAAAATTTGCTATAAAAATTTTTATTATGTTAAAACTTTTTGTTTTATTCAAGCTAAGCACCTATAGGGCTATAAATTTATAAGTTTAGTAAGCAAATATGTGGGACCCTTAAACATATAGTAGCTATGCAAACATGTATAACATGCAGTATAAATAGGCTTATATCTGTTTATTGATCTTCAAGAGCAATGATCTCTATTTGCTTCAGGTTAATAATACGATCGATAATTTTTCAATAATTAATTTTTCAATTTTGTAAGAAAATAAATGTTACTGTTTAAGAAAATATTATTTACATAACACAACACATACTTAATCTTTAATGTAACTGAAATGAAAGAATGAAATATTGATTGCTAACAACTTGTTACCTTTTGTTATAAATAATCAAATTTATTCTCATTATTTAAAAAAAAAATATATATATATATATAAATAATATATATTTACATATAATTTTCTTTATTATTTTAAAATTAAAATGAAAATTAATTAACTTTAACTAATAATTTATTATTTAAATGTATTAACTTTATATCACATTCCTTCTTGTAATACCTTTACTAAGTCTTATTGATGGAGATCTTATTAAAAATTAACTTTATAACTAATTTTTCTCCATATTTTATCGAGTCTTTTATTATCTCTGGCCACACTCAAAAAGGAAAAAAAAAAATGTATAGGCCTATATTCTAGCAAATGTTTTAAAGTCAACTTTGATGAAATATTTACAGCAGTGTCACGTATTACATGGTAGATGAACTAAAGAGTAATTTACGTCAGCCATCTAATCCTACTTTCTGTATGAAAGAAATTTCTGCGAACTGACAGACTCGACTAATCCTCTAGAGAGGTTTGGCCTAGACGCTTCCTCCCCCTCGTTTTTTTTAGGGTTTTCCGATAAACTAAGAAATATACGAGTTTCACCGGAAACACTAGGGTAGCAATAGAATAATATATATATATATATACTGATATTACAATCATGCATACTTTTTCCATTAACTTCATATCACATCTTGATAATAGAAGTAGCTTCGATGTAGCGGGAGTCGGTAGTAAAATTCTATCCTATGCAGCAGTAACAAAAGCTGTCGTGTAATAATACTGTGCACCCTGCTAGATACTATATCTCTGTAACAATGGATTAGATATACACTTTTGTAGCCGCTACAGTTTAACAATCAAAGGAGTGACACACACACACACGGCAACAGAAGCAGAGGTATAATAAAATGCAGATTTTTATATATCGGCAAACTTTTATTAATTATTTTTCTCTCGTTTGATATATTCTTTTTATTTTTATAAAATCGTAATATGAACATTTTCAGCATATTTATTATATATTTACGATGGGAATTTATTTAAATTTTCCCGTTTAATTTTGAAGGTATCTTCCGATGTTTAAAGGTTTTGGTACATTGCAATGAATGCTAAGTAATGTAAATGTCAATTCGTTGAATGATTGTAGAAAGTGAAAACCTCTTAAATATCTTACCTTATCCTTTATCGTTTGTTGACAACAGAGATTAATGGGATTAGTAATCTTTCTCTCATCGAGAGAATGCTTACTATTAAATCTCTTAAGGAGCACGTTGATGTGGAAATGAGAAGAGATTAATTGTGTTGCTTTACTTTGAAAATTTGATGTTATTCGCATTTTAGTTTTATTATCAGTTTAATTTTCAAGTTATAATTAATATTTTTAAATAAAAAAAAAATAACATGAAAAATATAAGCTTAAGTAAAGTAAAATTTAAGCTCTCTTATATTTCTTAAGCTATGCAACTATTTAGATTTTTTATTTAAAANTTATTAGAGATTAAGAAAAGAAAATTAAACTTTTTAAATCTTATAAATGATTTAAAAATTTATTAAATTTATATTAATATAAATTAACATTTTAATATTAATTCGATAGAGAAAATATATTTAAAAAACGCATTTAATTATATTTAAAAAAAAAATTAAATGATTCTTCTTTCATAACTCAATATTATGTAGTAAAAACCTGTCTAAAGCGGAATCTGAAACCTGCTTAAACGGAAAATAATTCGATTTTCAATATTGTAAAGACGAACAGATGCTAAACCTAGAAAAAATATTGGTAATCACACGAATCCGGTTTATACAGGTTTTATTATATTATCCAATTCATTATTATTATTACTTCTTAAGTCTATAGAGAAATTATAAATGTAAAATTTCAGTAGAAATTAATTAAAAAAATGCGATAAAAGAGGAAAGAATTTATCATCATCATCATCATCGTGTTGTAGAATTTTGTATTATTGCATTTGGTTAGTTTTATTCAGCAATGTTTTCGAAAAGTCGATTATTACAAGAAAGGAAAGAGAGAAGGTTCGATTGGCAAAGTAGTTACACCTTCAGGATAACCATATTCCTCCCATGGAACCAATTACTTCTTAGAAGCAGAAGAAATCCTCAACTGTAAAACCAGTAACCGCTCGCTAAATTACAACTTTCAGAACTGAAATACCGAATACGCTGATTAAACCGATTCGTGTGTGGAGAAGAATGGAGCAATAAGAATGTGTAGTGTAATCCCTCTCTGACTCCGACTTTCTCAATATCCCCCTTTTTATATTAAGTATCTTAGATTCGCTAAGAAAGTCAATAGAAAAGAGAAACTCATTTTGAAACCAACCGAGTCATCAAAGTTTGATTACATTCAAAGGATTACGCATAATATATTTAGTTAAGATGAATCTTTTCCTTCTATAATTTTTATTCTGTTTTATTTATTTAGTGATTAAATCTTGAAATGTAATTAAAGTATAAACATTTATTTAATTAAAATATAACGGGAATTTAGTATTTGATGTTAAATTATTTTATTTTTTTCTTTTAGAGTTTATCCTCCTGATTACCTTACTGGATTTCCTTTTCTACGTGTGTTGTAATTTATTGAATGCAATTATTTTTATATCGAGAAAGAAAGAATAAAAGAAAATTTAAATTAATCGTTTATAAATAGTTAAATGAAGAATATTAGATAGATTTTTTCTACATCAATTTACTCTATAATCTTAAGGTCTGTAGATGATAAGAGATTTGTTAACGTTAGAGGACGTTATTTAATTGTAATTTATACAAAATTTTTTATGTTTTTATTATAATTTATATAACTAACGACTTATAAATATAGAATTTATTAATAAAACATTCGAATTTCCATAAATATATAGACAATACGCTTAGTCTAGTTTAGGCTATAATTCTATATGTTGTAGATCTGTTATCTATAATGATGTGTTCACAATATATTATAAACTATTACTTAATTAATTTATCTTCAATTTATTCTAGAACTATGTATATACTTTGCCAGACATCTTCTCTACAATGACACCAACTTTCACCACTCTACAGGGATGTTTACAATTGTAGATTAACAAAATCATTTATAGAAGAAAGCAACCATACTACTTAATGAATTATTCATAAATAAAATTTTTACGATTGCTGTAAAGGTAGAGACACTTATATAGTGCCTCTACCTTTACAGCAATCATAAAATCTACAGTACGCAGAAGGTGGACACACTTTACCTTCTGTATTTATATAATTTATAAGTGTAATTTATCTTTAAAAGGGTTTATATCAGTGTAGTAAGAAGATTATTAAACATTGCCAACAGCCATTAATCAAAAATATAAAAAAAAAGAAAGAAAAATCAAAATACTTCCGTATACAAAAAGATTCTATTCACGTGTTGTAAAAAAATAATACACACGTATTATCTACGAGGTAATATATTTTATAAGTTAACGACCATTAAAAAAAAGAAAATTTTGTTTTTTTAGAAGAACACTTCAAAGAAAACTGAAGCAATTCCCTATAGGCAAAATTAGCATGTGAATGCAACTTGATACGTATTATTCGCTTGATGAGGTATTAATTAGTTAAAATGACGAATAATTTGGAAGTTGACCGTGGATACATAAAGCAACAGTTTAATTTCTTCTTAAATAATTACAGTGTGTATGTGTGAGTAGTGTCTTGAATCTAACCATACCTAATGTATCCTGTCAGCTGTAATGAATAGTTACTCAGCACACAATGGTCTTCTACAGTAATATTCCTCCACGGGCAGAAATCTGCTTTCTAATCAGCTCATTATGAAAAGAGTCTTTGTTGTCTATGTAAGATTCTGTTGCTTGTCGACAATGTTCATTATTTTATAATGAATAGTAATGCCGAGATCTGGTTCCACAATAAGGAGCCATAATGAAGGCGAGATAGAAAATTTCCAAAGTGTTCAGTAATTCATTTATAATTATAGAATACCTTAAAATTACCTTAAAAATTTATAAAATAATTTTAAAAAAAAATAAACTAAATAGTTACGTAACTTAAAAATTAATTGATTATTTCACCGGTTTTAATGGCAATTTTTTTTTTTATTAAAGTATAGAAATTTATAACCTGTTTAAACCGGAATTGTACGGTACAGAATATTTGGCAGGTTTCCGTTTTAGACAGGTTTTACCGTAAAATTTACGATACGAATTTTATCCGTCACGTTACGTTCTCGTATGAAAACAAAAGATGGAGCCACATTTCTTCAATTTAATTTTACATTTATTAAATATATTCTCACTTATTTTTTGTATTAAATAAATGTTAATTATGTATTTAAAATTAATAAATTAAAACTAACCTCGTCGTTATTTCAATATTATTAATTATTCATATAATTTTAAAATTTTATCTTTTATTTTAATTAAATTTTCGAATTATTTTTCTCTCTCTCGGTTAATTCGAAATTAATTAAAGTTAAAAATTTCACAGAAATTTAAAACTTAAATATATATATATATTTTACCTCTGTCTTCATACATATTTAATACAGTAAAATTTTAAGTTAAAATGTATAATAATATACAGTAAAAACTGTCTAAAACGGACAAAATTCTTCAGAATGGAGCCATATTTCTTGCTGTATGAAGTGCATGCTTCTAGAATTCTTATGTATGTAAAAATACATAAGAATTTTAGAAGTACGTTTATTTTATAGTTGTTTTTTTTCATTCATTTTCGTGTAAAATTTATGAGAAATTTTTTAAAAATAAAACTAAATATATATGTTATAAAATTAAATTTATTACACTATCTTATTGAGTGCTGTTAATAAATCTCTCTCTCTCTTCAAAATTTAAGAGGTAGTAAGAAATATTATAAATATTTTAAATCGAAAATTCTATAATTTAAAAATCAATTTTTATTTTTATTTTCTTAAAAATCATCCATTCTCTAGGTTTACTCTTGTGTAGAAACACGTTAAAGTTTACAAGAAGAATTGCATATATATATATTAAATTATAACTCATCTCTGCCAGATAAAATTAGTTTAAGTAAATATTAAGATATAATTAATATTTAGTAAGTTGAAACATTTGAAAACATTTAAAAATTTTAAAATTAATTAAATATTCTATTCGAAAAATGAGCAAAAATGGTGGACAGGAAAGCGTGATTTGTAGATTGATTTCATGACTCTAAACAAATTTGCATATTTTAAAGATTTTAATTAATTATATATAGGCCTATATATATTTTTAACGCTAAATATAAATAAATTACTCGTAGGATTGTTTAATATATCGTAGTTTATTATTATAAGAACTAGAAGGATTTCTACAAATTGGGGATTTGATGATGTAAAGGAATTCTTCGGTTATTATTTTGAGTGTACTGTGTACATAAACGAGTTGAAGTCTGGTAACTCTTTATGTTTATAGTCACACAATGTAAGCAATATCATATTACTTTACTTGTTGGCCTTCTAATATTACCTTCACCTTACCTCTTCTTTGATTCTTTCTTTGTATTTCTTCCATTCTTCGTAAGAGATTTCTCTCATTATATTTAATCTTCTCGTCTTGATTTTTGGATTGAAGTGTTTGTTATTTTCTGCTGCTTTCTGAAATATAAGATGTAAAGTAACTCAAGTTTATCTTTCTTTTATTTTGTTTTTTTTTTTCTTCCTAAGAGGATTAGAAGATATAACAATAATTAAAACCAAAAATATCAGAGATTAAGAAGGGAAATGTGCATAAAATCTACATAATTTTATAATTCGAATAAAGTTAAAAGTATATAAACTCATTGATAAATAAATAAAAGTGGAAATTTTTACTTTTATAGATTAAGAGAATCTAGAGATGAGTTGTGTAACTTTTCCGGCAAAACAGTTTAAAGTTGTATGTGGTACCATCTGATAAGATATTTTATTGTAAAAACTTTTTATATTATTAATTATTATTAAGGAAAAAGGTTTAATTTTGAGGGTGCAGATGAGTTTTATAAAATGTTGTAAATGCTAATCTTCATTAAATCCGACATATGAAAACAACCCCTCTATCTTTTCATCCCCTTGACCTTTAACCTCCAAAATTTAAGGCCACCAATACCCATGATACACAAACCTTCTTGCAAAATTTCCGAAATTTTCGACAAAAGACACAAGAGTTATTAAGCTTTAAAGTAAGTGAACAAAACGTGCTCTCAACACACTCTATTACCCATACATACAGAAGAAATCCCCAAATGTTTTTGCATTTCTCGACATTTAGAGATTCCCCCGAAACCAAAAATATAAAAATGTTGGAAGGGGGAGTCATTTTTTAACCGATGGCTACACTTGCAAAGTAAAAAATATGATGAATTTTGCCGGTATTTTGTCGAATATTTTTCTGAATATAGTAGAAATGTAACATGTCAGTTCAATAATCTGCTACAAAATTAATTAATAGTATCCATCGTCGGTAAAATTCATTATTTTCTGCATGAGATCTCTGTGGATTAGCAGTGTCCAGGTGTTAGTGATTCGTTTTAACTTGTTCTCCATATTGCAAGAGATGTTTCAAGTAGAGAACAAATTCAATTCTGTTAATTAATTCCAATACGACGTTTATGGTAAACATAAGATATCATTCGACATCTTAACCGGACGTCATCTTTACAATATTCTAGATTTTCAACAAAGTTTGAAAATTAATTTACTCTCTAATCGCTATTTTAATCCTTCTATTAGAAAATAAATTCGTTTAAGTCGTAAATTAACATTTCGTCATTAATTTGAATTTAAAGATTACCGGTTTGTTTCATTTTCCTATTGTTTTCTTTTCAATTTTGTTATTAAAATATTTTAAATTATTTCCGGAAGAATTTTTAATAAAATTTCAAATAAATTAACTCTTTATGTAGTTTACTAATTTTATAGTTTTAAATATTTATATTTTTATGTAAATATACGATTCGACCTGTGATTGCGGCCATCTCTAAACGACGGACACCTCTAAACATCACCCACATTTTCAAGAATGTATAATTATAATTTTGAAATAAAAATGCACACTTATTAACCTCTAAACAATGGCCACCTCTAAATAAAGGACATTTTTCAATAGATTTTTCAACAAAAATGCATATTTTTTAAACAAAAATGCCTACAAAATAACCTCAAAACAACGCCTTTTTTTATGTTTTCGACAGTGGCCGTCTTACAAAGATTTAACTGTATATATATATATGCAGACTAACAATATATCTCAATTACAACAGATAGAGACATAATATAATTAATTTAATATAATATACATAAGTTAACAATATAATTTAATTGTTTACAAAATATATAACAATACATTCATTCAAATTCAATTATGTATATAAATTAAAGTTATAAGCAAACATTTGAACATAAATATATTTTTTAATTTATTAATTTTACAATAATAAAAAAAAGAATAACAATTTATAATTATTATAAGTGTTACCATAAATTAATTTTTTTTTATTCCTTGTAAATTGTATACAAGGAATACATATATGTATATAATAAAAATACATATATTTATGTAATACATTTATTATATTATAATTTATAATACATTTTTTTTGTTACTTTCATTTAAAACTGAAAAATAAACAATGTATCTAGAAAATATGTGATTTTTCAAATGCATTTTTATAAGCAATAACAGAATTTCAAAGCTTGCATTGGAAAATTCATACATATTTTATTGCATAGCTCGCCCGAAAACTTAATTTAAATAAGTGTAGAATATAAGTAGAGTATAGAATAATCCTAAAGTAAATTCGACAAGTCATTTATTAGATGAAAGAATAGAAAAAAATACCTCTTGAAAACTCACAATTATATATATATATATATATACAGATGAAGGTAGGAAAATTTTTAGAAGTGTCAAATGCATCTTGATACATATACAATAGCATTATCACAATAGAATGACTTTTCAAACTTAGTTTCAAAAGATATACAGTTTTTTTTAAAAGTGAAAATAAATATATAAAAGAGCTTAAGATTGATTACTTTATATTAACTTCTCTCATTTGAAGACATTTTTATATATTACATTCCCTCTGTCATATATATAACAGAGGGAAAGTAAGACAATAGGTCAAAAAAATCACCCCTCCACAAGATTTTTGGACTCAGAGATCCTCGAAACGTCGAGAAATGCAAAAAATTGGGTGTTTTTTTTTCTGTATGTTAGTGTGGGGGTGTACGATTTCGTTCATTCACTTTGAAGCTTAATAACTCCTGTGCCTTTTGTCGAAAATTTCTAAAATTTTGCAGGAAGGTTTGTGTATTAGGCTCATTGATGCTATTTAATTTTTGTGGTTAAAGGTCATAGTAGTGTGGAGATAGAAAGGATCATATTTCTCGTATCTCGAGTGGTGTCACACGTAATTTTAACTTTAATTTGGGGGAGGGGAAGTTATGCAACTCATTATTGAATTTTTTAAAATATAAATGAGTTTATTACTCTTACACACTCTGGTTAATTCTATACATTTTAATGTGTTAAATGTGAGAATAAATAGAAAAATAACAGGAAGAAATATATAAAAATCCTTGCAATAAATATTAAATAATTTACAGTATAATATAATTATTATTTTATTAAAAATAATATATCTAAATAAGGTATTTATTTCATATTTATAAATAATATTAAATTGTGTATTATCGTTCGAATAGAACATACACAGCCATCTTGTGAGAGAATTTCATACTAGTTGCAAATTATACGATGTAAAAATTAACTTTTTTTTAAATTATTATTTACAAAATATTAATATTAAATTATTTTTAATTTATAAAATTAATAGATATATAATTAATAAAATTCCTATCATTTATAAATTTTCATATCTGTTAGGTTTGGTGACAACTTCATACGTTTTTAATATTTAATAATAAATGTATCGTACAAAATGATAGATATTAACTTAATTTCCTGCTTTAAATTAATTATAATATTTTACATATTTAATTAATTATAATAACATTTTAAAAGAACTTTTATAATTGTTTTATTAGATTAAAAAAATGAGTTATGTATTTATAGTAAATAAATTAATTGCAGAAACTTTCTTGCTTGTTTATATGTAACTGTTAATTAAATTTAAGAATATATATGTATATATATATACATATATTTATTTATTTACTTGGTTTCATAGTTGATTTTTTTATAATCAAAAATGCATGGCTAAATTTCTTTTAAACAATAATTTATTGTCACCTTTAACGGGTTGGCTTGGCTTTTCTGTAGCATAAATTGGGAATTAATCATATGGATTTATTGATTTTTTCAAGAAAATAAACTTTGAGTGATAAAATAGTTTTAAAATACAATAAAAAAAAGAATTTCACACGTAAGTAAGGAAAAAGGTTTAATTTTGAGGGTGCAGATGAGTTTTATAAAATGTTGTAAATGCTAATCTTCATTAAATCCGACATATGAAAACAACCCCTCTATCTTTTCATCCCCTTGACCTTTAACCTCCAAAATTTAAGGCCACCAATACCCATGATACACAAACCTTCTTGCAAAATTTCCGAAATTTTCGACAAAAGACACAAGAGTTATTAAGCTTTAAAGTAAGTGAACAAAACGTGCTCTCAACACACTCTATTACCCATACATACAGAAGAAATCCCCAAATGTTTTTGCATTTCTCGACATTTAGAGATTCCCCCGAAACCAAAAATATAAAAATGTTGGAAGGGGGAGTCATTTTTTAACCGATAGCTACACTTGCAAAGTAAAAATATGATGAATTTTGCCGGTATTTTGTCGAATATTTTTCTGAATATAGTAGAAATGTAACATGTCAGTTCAATAATCTGCTACAAAATTAATTAATAGTATCCATCGTCGGTAAAATTCATTATTTTCTGCATGAGATCTCTGTGGATTAGCAGTGTCCAGGTGTTAGTGATTCGTTTTAACTTGTTCTCCATATTGCAAGAGATGTTTCAAGTAGAGAACAAATTCAATTCTGTTAATTAATTCCAATACGACGTTTATGGTAAACATAAGATATCATTCGACATCTTAACCGGACGTCATCTTTACAATATTCTAGATTTTCAACAAAGTTTGAAAATTAATTTACTCTCTAATCGCTATTTTAATCCTTCTATTAGAAAATAAATTCGTTTAAGTCGTAAATTAACATTTCGTCATTAATTTGAATTTAAAGATTACCGGTTTGTTTCATTTTCCTATTGTTTTCTTTTCAATTTTGTTATTAAAATATTTTAAATTATTTCCGGAAGAATTTTTAATAAAATTTCAAATAAATTAACTCTTTATGTAGTTTACTAATTTTATAGTTTTAAATATTTATATTTTTATGTAAATATACGATTCGACCTGTGATTGCGGCCATCTCTAAACGACGGACACCTCTAAACATCACCCACATTTTCAAGAATGTATAATTATAATTTTGAAATAAAAATGCACACTTATTAACCTCTAAACAATGGCCACCTCTAAATAAAGGACATTTTTCAATAGATTTTTCAACAAAAATGCATATTTTTTAAACAAAAATGCCTACAAAATAACCTCAAAACAACGCCTTTTTTTATGTTTTCGACAGTGGCCGTCTTACAAAGATTTAACTGTATATATATATATGCAGACTAACAATATATCTCAATTACAACAGATAGAGACATAATATAATTAATTTAATATAATATACATAAGTTAACAATATAATTTAATTGTTTACAAAATATATAACAATACATTCATTCAAATTCAATTATGTATATAAATTAAAGTTATAAGCAAACATTTGAACATAAATATATTTTTTAATTTATTAATTTTACAATAATAAAAAAAAGAATAACAATTTATAATTATTATAAGTGTTACCATAAATTAATTTTTTTTTATTCCTTGTAAATTGTATACAAGGAATACATATATGTATATAATAAAAATACATATATTTATGTAATACATTTATTATATTATAATTTATAATACATTTTTTTTGTTACTTTCATTTAAAACTGAAAAATAAACAATGTATCTAGAAAATATGTGATTTTTCAAATGCATTTTTATAAGCAATAACAGAATTTCAAAGCTTGCATTGGAAAATTCATACATATTTTATTGCATAGCTCGCCCGAAAACTTAATTTAAATAAGTGTAGAATATAAGTAGAGTATAGAATAATCCTAAAGTAAATTCGACAAGTCATTTATTAGATGAAAGAATAGAAAAAAATACCTCTTGAAAACTCACAATTATATATATATATATATATACAGATGAAGGTAGGAAAATTTTTAGAAGTGTCAAATGCATCTTGATACATATACAATAGCATTATCACAATAGAATGACTTTTCAAACTTAGTTTCAAAAGATATACAGTTTTTTTTAAAAGTGAAAATAAATATATAAAAGAGCTTAAGATTGATTACTTTATATTAACTTCTCTCATTTGAAGACATTTTTATATATTACATTCCCTCTGTCATATATATAACAGAGGGAAAGTAAGACAATAGGTCAAAAAAATCACCCCTCCACAAGATTTTTGGACTCAGAGATCCTCGAAACGTCGAGAAATGCAAAAAATTGGGTGTTTTTTTTTCTGTATGTTAGTGTGGGGGTGTACGATTTCGTTCATTCACTTTGAAGCTTAATAACTCCTGTGCCTTTTGTCGAAAATTTCTAAAATTTTGCAGGAAGGTTTGTGTATTAGGCTCATTGATGCTATTTAATTTTTGTGGTTAAAGGTCATAGTAGTGTGGAGATAGAAAGGATCATATTTCTCGTATCTCGAGTGGTGTCACACGTAATTTTAACTTTAATTTGGGGGAGGGGAAGTTATGCAACTCATTATTGAATTTTTTAAAATATAAATGAGTTTATTACTCTTACACACTCTGGTTAATTCTATACATTTTAATGTGTTAAATGTGAGAATAAATAGAAAAATAACAGGAAGAAATATATAAAAATCCTTGCAATAAATATTAAATAATTTACAGTATAATATAATTATTATTTTATTAAAAATAATATATCTAAATAAGGTATTTATTTCATATTTATAAATAATATTAAATTGTGTATTATCGTTCGAATAGAACATACACAGCCATCTTGTGAGAGAATTTCATACTAGTTGCAAATTATACGATGTAAAAATTAACTTTTTTTTAAATTATTATTTACAAAATATTAATATTAAATTATTTTTAATTTATAAAATTAATAGATATATAATTAATAAAATTCCTATCATTTATAAATTTTCATATCTGTTAGGTTTGGTGACAACTTCATACGTTTTTAATATTTAATAATAAATGTATCGTACAAAATGATAGATATTAACTTAATTTCCTGCTTTAAATTAATTATAATATTTTACATATTTAATTAATTATAATAACATTTTAAAAGAACTTTTATAATTGTTTTATTAGATTAAAAAAATGAGTTATGTATTTATAGTAAATAAATTAATTGCAGAAACTTTCTTGCTTGTTTATATGTAACTGTTAATTAAATTTAAGAATATATATGTATATATATATACATATATTTATTTATTTACTTGGTTTCATAGTTGATTTTTTTATAATCAAAAATGCATGGCTAAATTTCTTTTAAACAATAATTTATTGTCACCTTTAACGGGTTGGCTTGGCTTTTCTGTAGCATAAATTGGGAATTAATCATATGGATTTATTGATTTTTTCAAGAAAATAAACTTTGAGTGATAAAATAGTTTTAAAATACAATAAAAAAAAGAATTTCACACGTAAGAAGATGAAGAAGGATGGTGATGAATTAAGACAAAGAGATGATTCTTAATCTATTTTTTTTTTTTGTACCACGTTTTCATAAATATTTAATATTTTCTACACCTTTTTTTTTAAAAAATAGAATAAATAATACATAAAATTCTCAATTTTTATAATATTTAATCTTATTTTTTTTAGTATATTCTCTTTAGTATAATAAGCCTATAACATTAAAAAAAAAATCTTATAGATACTTGTTTTATAAACTATTATTTAAAAATAAACGAAGTAAAATTTTATTTTATATATAATTATTCATTTTAATTGCAATTAATTAATTAATTCTTTTTTTTTTACTCGAAATGAATATTTTTTCGGTACGAAATATTTCGGCGCGGTACATATGACACATATGTTTATTTGAAAATTAAACTAATTAACTGAATAAAAGTAAAATAATAATGTTACGTGTAGTATTTTTATTTGGTTAATAAAGTTTAAGTTAACGTAGAGGCGATAAATTGCTAAGAAATTACTCTATTATATCTATATTGTATGATACGGTCAATGATTGAATCAGCCGAACGGAAATTAAGTTTATGTCGAAATTAGCGCCGCTTAACGACCGTTATCGAAACTATTCTGTGACGTAAATATCCATTTATATGTAATGGTCATTTTTACACATTTAAACACTGAAATCTCTCGATATAAAGTAAAATTGTTATAAAATCGAATTAGAAATTTGATTTATTAAATTTATATTTGAAATAATTATTTTAATGTTAAAATATTTATGAAAAGATTTTGAAGCGTAGCTTTTTAAAGATAATTTTGTACAATAATCCTTAAATATACAGTATATCCCTTATAACACTGTAGATAATTCCGTGTTATATGAATTCCATGTTGTACGAGTCACTTAGATTTTACAAATACGTGAGCAGTTCACAGACCGGCACACGTATTTGTAAAATCTAAGTGACTCGTACAACATGGAATTCATATAACACGGAATTATCAACGGTGTTATAGGGGAGTCTATTGTATATTTTTAGTGAAAACAACGAGAAGAGGCCCGGAGGAGCGTGAAAATATCATCATACTAACTCCTGAATTTCAATTTCCTTGTTATGAAAACGTAATTGAAGTGTTTTGTAAATGATTAAATACTTAATTTTATATTATCGAAACACATAAATATTATAAATTAGGTTTTATTTCTTGTATAATAAGTAAGAGATTATGGCTGAGTGGGCAAAAAAATATTAAAATATGCATTATTTTATCTTTGATCCGAGTGTCTAGACAAATAAATCACAGGAAATATGTATAAATTTCTTTTAAATTTTTTTTAAAACAATTTTACTCATAAAATTGTCTACATCTGATTCCATTAAAACAACTTTTATGACATTTTTCATAAAATTTATAAGAACAGATTACGTAAAAAAATCATCAATACATAAAGTAATATTTAAACTTATAAAAATTTATTATTATAAGTCTAAACTCATTAAATTTAATAGCTTAAAAGAAAAACATCTAAAAATTCCGTTAAATAATAATTCTTCATTATTAACAAAATTAATTAATAAATATTTTAAATGAGTCATTATATTTTTATTTTATTTTTTATTTTTTAGTACGATATTAATAGTAAATGGTCCATTTTACTAAATAAAATTGATTATAAGTATGGGGAAATGGTGTATAAAAATAAACACAATTAAAATATTATAAATTAATAAAATTTAAATTTAATTTAGTTATAAAAGCAACTAAATTGAGAAAAATAAATTATTTTTAATAATCAACTTACAAATTACATAATAAAGTACTTTATAAATTAGTTTTGGTACTTGATAGAAGGGTGGAAGATATAGAAAAATGATAAATACCTGGTAAAATTGCCTCTAAAATGGTTCTCTAGTTAACAGCTTTTTATTTTTTTTTAAATCTCTTTAACGTGATATATAAACTTATTTTTTATTCATCTAAATTATTTATTCTATAATGCTTAATATAAATGATTTAGGTATTATTTTCTAGAAAAAGAATCGAGGTTCTTCCAAGAGTACAGAATATACATTTCTGCACGTGTTTTGAAGAAAAATTAAGTGTATTTATCGGATATCAATGTTCAAACTTTTTCATTATCATAATTAAATAAAATTTAATTGTTTTAAAACAATTTAAAACCGGTAACGGAATGTCATTTTCGCTTTTGCTTGCTGCTTCGTGTCGCATCCTCCGCGTTGCGTTGAAACGTATAGAATTTATAATGGATCGCACGTCGCCGCGTATCGCGTCGCATACTTAACATTTCTTTAAAAGGAATACCCGAAAATATCTTGGTTTAAAACTAATTTATATACTATTTTGATGTAAATTATTTGACGTTTATTTATTTTTATGGCTTCATATTATGTTATTTCCACATTCAGATGAGATATTGTAATTGCTTGAAGATTTCTCGTAGAACTGAATTCGAAGATTTCTTATAGAAATGCATGAGGATTTCTGAAAAAATTTCATGCAAAATATTCAAAATATTTATATAATTTTAAATAAAAATACAACAAAACGTCCTTTTTTTAAATTAATTATGAAACATTATTAGAAATTTTATTTAATAACTAAAATAGGCAAAAAATTACATCAAATTTTCAGTTTAATTCAAGAAAATTTTAAAGAAAATAATTACAATAACAATTTAATTAATTACATTTAATTTATATCCTTAAGAAAACCAAAAGATTGTTGAAGATTAGTAGATACCCGATAGCAATCAAAGTAATGATCTCCTATAATTGATCATTACTCGGATTTCTTCATTCGGATAATAGATTTGAACGTTGAAATCTGATAATCCTACTATTAAGTTATCAATTTTAAGTCTTGTTTCTAAGCTGGAATTATCTTTTAGTTGAGAATATAACTGCTAAATGTTGAGTTTGATGAAAACATATGGTCGATAATACTTTACTCTTGATGAAAAAATATCTTCTAAAAACGTTATCATAATAAGAAAATACTTCCAGAAAGTATATATATATACTGATTTTTTAAATATTTAAATAAATAATTCATGAATTTCTATCAATTTTGATGCTATTTTATATAAAAGATTAAGAGTTTTAGTTGGAAAAATACTATAAAGTATATGACATATAAGAGATTTATATGGATAAATTTTTACAGTTTTAATTCTTTTTTTTTAATTAAAAATAGAACTAGCTTTTAGAAGGCAGTTTTCATTAAAAAATTGCAGAATGTAGGGTTTTTTCCCCTATAAATATTTAATTTAGTTTATTTCTTCGTAAGAGACTTTTTTCTTATTATTTATTAACAGATACTTTTAGTATAATGCACTTGAAACTTCAGGCTGCTAGAGTCGACATTTTGTTTACCTGTTTTAAATCTAAACAAACATCACCTAGATAAATTTTATCAGTATTATTTATCTAAAATAAACTGTTCTTGTTTCACTTTAAACATTTATATCAATTTTTAAAAGTTGTAATGATTTAAAATGCACCTTTTCAATCACAATTATGTATAGAGCATCTGTTATTTTACATCTTTAAAACGATATATATAATGAAATTACACATAAAAATTATATAAAAAACACTGATTTTTAGTACGTGTTTTAATAAATTTTATACAAGAACAAACAATAGGACTGTCCAATAATTATGAAATGTGAAGCAAGATTATACGAATAATGTTCTATTACTAAAATTTGCTATTTAAAATCATGTATAAAATGAATTTAAATTTAATAAAATATATTTAAAAATGAAATTAAATTTTTGTAGTTTATTTTTAAATAATTTTATACAAGAACAAGTAATAAAACTACATATTAATTATGCAGAATGAACCAGAAACATGAATTATATTCTCAAATATAACACGTTGACGTTAAAAAAAAATTGTATATATATAATAAATTTTTATAAAACATTAAGTTCAAAATTTATAATTTAAACTTTAAATTTAATAAACATTATTATAACAGCATTCTCTCCATGTAATAGTAATTATGAAAAATTAACTTATACACATCTTATATAATTATTAGTACTTAAATTTATTAAATTAATTTATTTTTTTATACAATAGAATTTATAAAGCCATAAATTATTTTCAAATTATCATAGGAAAGTTTTCACAAAATTTTCCATATCTAATTTCTTACTGTTAATAAAATATCTTAATGGAAACAATTTACTTCAGTGCAATTCTAGTCTCAAAAAAAAAGGAATATCTATCAAATTATTTTCTATTTTTTCCTTGATAACGTTGACTTGGATATCATTAAATGCAGTAAAAAATTTGAATTACATGCCAAGGAATGTGATATGGTTAAGTACACATTTTCCAATTACAGAAAGCAATTTTGTTATTGATTAAATGTTTCTTTCTCACGATAACATTCACAAGAGAAATAAAAAAAAAATTATTTCTGTAATTTCTACTGATGTAGAAAATAATAAAAATAAAAATTTTAAATTTATTTATTTATTTAAAATTTTATTTTATAGTCCTTTTACTCTAGTTTTCCTCCGTTCGGATCTTCTTCACAATGGAGGAATTCGAAGGCTTGAGAAAAAAATCCGTGAGAAGTAAAGAAAAGGATGAGAAAAAGCAAAACGAGAGATCATCATAAATTTGTGGTATGGAAGTGAATGTTATCTTATTGTTCTTGTCTTTTATCTTTTGGAGAATCTTGCGTAAAGTTGACAGAAGGAATTAAATTTGAACGAAAGAATGTGAAGAAGACCGACACGGCAGGGATAATTTAAAAGTGATTACAGACATTAGAATGGTACGTAGATCTTTTCAAGTTGGTCTGAGAATCGATCCAAGTTTTGACGTCAGTAAAGTTGATCAGAAGATGATAATGTCGAATAAAGAGGTTAACAAGTATTCAGGCAAAAATCAGAGCCATCTTGATATTGAAGGTGAAAGAATAGAGAGATTCACGTAAGTGTTGGGATCAAAGGACTTCACAGTAGAACCTGAGAAAATGTCAACGGTAGAGAGGTTATAGTGAATTTAAACTAAAAACAATACTAAAACAACTCAGGAAGCTTGACAAGAGGCAAAACGAAAATTCTTGCCAGTATCTAAGCCATGCAGGAAATTGCGAGCTAAGGCAGCATCAAATACAGTAGACCCCACTATAAAACGAGCTCATATAATTCGGATTCCTGTATGACGGCGAAAAAATTGCGACCGTATTCGTACAAACACGCTAAAAAACTCGTATAATTCGGTAAAATGTCATCGCCGACTCGTGTCGCGACAGGATTGGTCGAATCTAGATTAATAGCGGATATTGTACAAACCGTTGAGTTTAAACGAGCAGCTGACCTACTAAAAACCATTTATTATTTAACGTCCATAAAAATTATATTTATATTAATGATGTCTCCAAATGATGTCTTCCGAATTTTTCGTAAAAAAATAATTTATCAGGAAGCACGCGAGCGCCATTCGATGACAAGCTCCACGACGAAAACAAGCTTAAGCAATGGCGTCGTAGAACGGTGCACACTCGGTAAGTAATCCTACAATTTTTTGTTTATAGCATAGTTTATATGGATTATTCCCAAAAAATTATACGTGTTTTGGAAATGTTGAGTCAAATTAGTTTAGAATCGATTAATTTTATGGAAGAAACCTTTCAAACAGCCGTAGTCCGTAAACTGCATACGTGCCGGGCTGTGATTGGCTCATGTATTTAAGGACTCGTAGAAAATGAATTCATAAAAACCGGAACGTATATACCGTGTTATAGGGAATCGACTGTACTAATTCAATACGTCACAGATAATGTTAATGATGATGAGGTAAATTAAACTTTCTTGCATGGAGTGGTAACACTGCAGGAATTAAAAGGAAAATTTAAAATAAATGAACGAATAAAAAACCGACCAGGAGGTAAGAGACCAGTAAAAAAGCAGCTGCAAAACATTCCGTAAAACGAGTGGAAAAACAATACTGTTTTTCGTGAGGCTCAGATAAACATAAAGTAGATAAGCATCCGAATAAAAGTAAAGGAAGTATTTCAAATACAATTGGTTCGGATACATTTATTTTATCAAGATGTGTAGAGAAAAAAATTTGCAGTTTCCTTTAGTTTGAGTTCAACTCATAAAACTTGATGTCAATGGTATTTGTTAGGACTGATCGACAATAGAAGTGACGTGAATGTGATGTCACAGAATTGGCAATGCAGCTGTACACAAGACACTGTGTATACTTACTGGACTAGAAAGAGTTGATGTAATACTGATTTAAGTGTTTACAGCCGACATCAAAATTTGATGCTGAGTTTTTCTTGTCAGAAATATTTACGGTATCAACTAGATAAATTCTGCACTAGTATTTATTAGATACTGAAAGATACTGAACTACTGAAAGATGCTGAAGTTACCACTAAAAGAAGCGTAGTACACTTGAAACGTTTGGAAATGACAAGAGTAAATCTTTAAGCCAAAATATCGGTGCTGTTAATGTTTCGAACAAAGATGACGACAGAAATAAAATTACTAGTAACTGGCATGGACTGGTAATTGAGGTTCCTTGGATTTCACTTTGTCTGCAATGAAACAAATTAAGAATTATCAGTTGTATTAATGTAGACGAAGTGAAAGCCAAGGAGCCTTACAAAATTGAAATTGAAAAGCTAATCGAAAACTAAATTATGTACCCAAGAATGAAGTAAAAACGAATGTAAAGAACGATATCAGAATAATATCAAATGTACTAATCACTTCTAAGCTTTGCATGAACAAATTATGAAGCTAACTTTGATGAACAAATAAAGGAATGGCTGGTCAATAGTATTTTATTTTAGTAACATTATAAAACGAGTTCCATTGTCATTGCTTCAAAGAAAAATGAATTTTGTAATGTGTGTATAGATTACCCGAAACTTAATTAAAAGATTGAACAAGACATCCGATGCTATTTATTGGCGACTACCTAATTTTTCTTTCTAATAATACACGCGTTTTCAATGCTTGATTTAAAAAGTGATTTTCTCCAAATATCTGTCACCAAGAATAGCGAAAAATCATCTCATTTATAATTCCTAATGGTCAAAACGAATACCTGAAAACATCTTTTGGATTGTCAACAATCCAGAAATTTTCCGAAGTTCATTCATGAAGTTTTCAGAGATTTCTAACAAAAAAGATTGTATAAGGACAATATAATTATTCCAAGAGTTAAAATTGATAACACTTTTTTCAAACTAATCATAACCTCGGGCCTTAGGGTCATTATAAATTGGAAAAAGTGTCGCTTACTAAAAATGATAATCGAATTCCACGGATATTTACTCTAAGGAGGATGCATATCGTACTCTTCAGCCAAAAATCATAGTAGAAAAAGCAGCAAGTACATAAGTACCGGTACATTCAGAAATATGTTAAGGATTGTACTATATTGGCAAAGCCGATATCGGGAAAAAGATCTTAATGGAGGAATCCATCCAATCCAAGTATAAGATAAACAATCGGTGCAAGATTAAGTAAAAAGGTAAGGAGAGAAAGAAACGAGAAGGCATTGGGACCGAAAAGTTAGAATTCAGAAGTAAACGTTTTCTTAGGTAGAACTGTAATTTCTACAAACAATTCTCTGTAGGATCTTCAAGAGACAATTTCTCTGTAACGAAACCAATAAAAACACAAAATGAGTGCTCAAACTAAAAAAATAATTAATAAAGCTTTTAACTACGCCGTAATTACATCTAATTTACATACCAACAATCTTTGTCTTTTTTCGTGTCCCTTCCGATATGCTGAATATTTTCCACACAAAAGTTCATAGCCAAATTCTGCCCTTTTTTTATATGTTTTTTTTATTAACTTACTCTGTCTGCCCAGATAATACTACTACTATAATTCAATTTTCACCCATATCCCAATTTCTGATCTAGTTGAAGCTTTGAATACCTACGTATTCCCGATGACAATATATTGTTTTAGGGTTTGAAACAATTTTAGCAATCTGCAAAAAATTAGCAAAAACCGCTAAACCTGCCTTATTAAATTGCGAGTACAAAGTAGCAAGCCCATGCCCCTTTTAGTCTTACTGTTTAGATAAAATCTTGACTCAACTTTTCGTCCATTTGAGGCACTCAAGGGAAGCCCATAAAAATTGATAGAAAGTGCAACTAAGAATATTTCTAAACGTGAGCAGCTCACGCTTTCATTTTTTGGTTTCATAACAGAAAGAACAAAGATAAAAACATTAATTTTTTTTATGTTTTAGTCCATTTATGAGAATAAAAAGTGTTTCTTTAAATTTTTTTAAATAGTTTATTTTATTTTTATTAACTCAGCTCAGTATTTTATTCTCCTCGTCTTTCTTCTTCTTCTTCTTGCTCTTGTGCAGTGGTAGAAATTATAGCTACTATGCCTTAAGGCTGGTTTACTATATTTGAACCCACCTGAAGGCACACAGGCACACTGTCCAGCATAACGTTTCTATAAGAACAAGTGTTGTCAGACAGCCCATTCACTTGCAGGATTGTATAGTCACAACACTGTATACGTATTAATCTAGCACAAGAACGTTACTCTATACTGTAGTAGAATATTTAGTTGCTGGCATTACAGTTATAAGCGATCCGCTAGTATTATCTGAATTCAATCGAAAATATTTACCATTGATTTTCATTTAGTTTGTTATATTTTCGGAAATATTATTTATTTAATATTCTATCATAACAGTTTCTTAAGTTTTGATTATAGAAACATTCTAATTTTATTGATATCCCGCATTCTAAAATGTTTTCCAAAGTTCTTTTTTTTTTTTTTTTTAAAAACGAAGTTTCGGACTCGTTGGTGGATTGATTGCATTAGTCCAGCACACATTTCTTATTGGTTTCTGTATTGTGACATTCTTCACACATTGGTATCTTATCGCCTGCTGGTTGCAATACTCTTTCAGCGTAACAAAATATAACAAGTTGCTTTGGCAACGTTGTGCTGGAAAGTGCTGTACTGGTTATATACGTATAGTGTAAACCAGCTTGTAAAGTCTGTTTTTGCTATGCTGAAATAATATTGCAAACAATAAAGTTTGAAGAATTTTATCAATTTTACACTAACAGTAAGGAGACGTGTGTGCAAGACACACGCGATCAATCGGGAAAATCGTTGTAAAGAGCGTTTGAAAACATGGCGGATAATGCATTCAATCGAATTTTTCACTTTCTTTCGCATTTATTTATTGATTATACACTACTGACGTTGACGAATAGTTTATAACAGTAATGTGAACAGCTAAGTATTTCACTATACACTAATGTGAACAGCTAAGAATTTCACTATACAGTAGTGTGAACAGCTAAGTATTTCACTAATGTGAACAGCTAAGTATTTCACTATACAGTAATGTGAACAGCTAAGTATTTCACTATGCAGTAATGTGAACAGCTAAGTATTTCACTATACAGTAATGTGAACAGCTAAGTATTTCACTACACAATAATGTGAACAGCTAAGTGTTTCACTATACAGTAATGTGAACAGCTAAGTATTTCACCATACAGTAACTAGTAACTGTGTTGTACTAGAATATGCTGTGCTGGAGTGTAAACTAGCCTTAACTCTCCAACTATGAGTTCGCTGAATTAATAGAAACCGTTGTGTATAAATATTGTAACGATGCTTATAACTTCTAACTACACTGAGCTGATTTGTCAAAGGACCCAGTTTGTCGGAAAAATGTATTATCAATAACGCTATAATCATTATTATGCATTCATGTTAAGAATATTTTAATTACAACTTCACGTTTCAAAATCAACGTATTACATTCATCTCAAAATCTGTAATTGCATATAATTACATATAATGAGTAACCTTTTCTATAGAATTGTAGTAATTTTTAATAAATTTATAATATAAATTAAAAAAATAATAATAAAAATTTATCAATATTATTTTAAATTAATGGAATTATTTATTTTTAAATTTCAAATAAAATTCTGAATTGTATAATGCGAATTGTACAGTACATTGACCCCGGTTAACATAGTTATTTAGTAACTAAACAAGCTTATAAATTTTAAATTAATAAACAAAAAAATCCAATAGAAGCTTAGTAAAATAAATAAAATATTCGTGATCTTTTCTTGGTAAATATGCAAGAATCATTTATAAATATCCTATGCTCTTCGTATCGAAAGTTGTTTTTTCTTTGTTAGAAGAAGGACAGGAGGGAAGAAAAAGTAAAAGAAATCAATGAAAATAAAATATTTATACAATTTATCTAATATGAAAATTTTATTTGTCGAATGTTTTACTTTATAAGATTTTCTTAGTGAATTATATAGATTTATTTTGAAATTTCTATAAGATGAATTTTATTTTTTCTTCTAAAATCTTAGGTTTTCTCTTCCTATTCAATTTAATTTACGACTTGTTGAAATTTAATAAATCTAAGTGATGATATTTTAAACAATAACTATCAATTTATTTTAAAAAATTTTTCAACTTTTACGTCTATAAATTTTTTTTCTCTCCTTAATAAAATTTAAATTTAATTTAGTTATAAAAGCAACTAAATTGAGAAAAATAAATTATTTTTAATAATCAACTTACAAATTACATAATAAAGTACTTTATAAATTAGTTTTGGTACTTGATAGAAGGGTGGAAGATATAGAAAAATGATAAATACCTGGTAAAATTGCCTCTAAAATGGTTCTCTAGTTAACAGCTTTTTATTTTTTTTTAAATCTCTTTAACGTGATATATAAACTTATTTTTTATTCATCTAAATTATTTATTCTATAATGCTTAATATAAATGATTTAGGTATTATTTTCTAGAAAAAGAATCGAGGTTCTTCCAAGAGTACAGAATATACATTTCTGCACNCTTCATTTTGATGTATCTAGATCTTTGGATATCCTAATATTATATTTAGTAAAATATAACATAAAGTTATAAATTGAATAACTTATAAATTTTTATTATAAAACGAAGATATTTAATATTAATTTAAATAATAAAAATGTACTTTATACTCTGTTTTTGACTTTTTTCTAATGTACCAGCATTTAAAAGATCTACCATACACATCGAGGATTCGGCTACGTGGCGAAGAAAGAGACACGACTAATCTGCGACAGAATGCCCAGGGAATATTTTTGGGTTTGCTAGACCGAATTCGATCCCGGACCCTTCAGGGCCAGTTTCGAGAAATACGCGCATGAATGAATGCAAAGGCGACAAATGTCTACTAACTCTTCCCATAGATTTCTGTGTGACGGGTGCAGTGAAACAGTTATGACTTTATACAATTATGCTATTGCTATAATGTAATATAATGTAAAAAATGTTTTACATAACATTTTTAATACCTTTATTACACATTTTAATTTTTCTCCACGATTTTTTACATAAACTTTTCAACAGTTCAATTTTACTACGCTGTGGTCTCGTCTGATTTATTTACACACTTCACACAGATGAAATGCATTGTATTATTATACTAGTAGATGAGTTCGGCGTTGCTCAAGAAAAAAATAACAGTAAAGGTTAAGATTATTAGATTATTTCGTATTTCTAAACCCTTCTACTATATTATATTATAGTGTTTGATTTATATTTATAAAGGTTATCTTACGTAAGAGTTTATGACACCGAGTGCCTAATCTAATATATTTTTTAAAAAATTTTAAATTGTGTACAGTAGAGAAATAAAGAATTTTTAAAATGTGTTAGATTCTAAGGAGAGATTTCTAAAAATCCTTTCTTAGTGTGCCTTGGCATGACGTACCCTACTAAAACGCAGTCAAAAATGCAAAAAANCTAATCTAATACATTTTTTAAAAAATTTTAAATTGTGTACAGTAGAGAAATAAAGAATTTTTAAAATGTGTTAGATTCTAAGGAGAGATTTCTAAAAATCCTTTCTTAGTGTGCCTTGGCATGACGTACCCTACTAAAACGCAGTCAAAAATGCAAAAAACCCCATCTAAAACAGTAGAAACTGAGTTCTTCAGCGTAATCTTGATAAATAGAAGCTGAGTTCTTCATTTATCAAGAGTAATAATTTAATTTCAATATATTTCAATAATTTTAATAGTTTGAAATTGTGAGATCCTATCATTACCACGAGAAAAGTTAGTTAAGTGGTTAGATTACACGTAAAAACGTATCTGTACTATCATCACAGTAACTCGACACCCAAAAAAGATTGTTTCAGTGTATTAACCTCTGATTTTTATAGCATTATGTAAAAATCCACTCCATAGTTCATCACCAATTGAGCGCTCAAATCTGTCTGGTACAATAAAATTGGCTGAAGATAAAACATTCGTGTCACTCATCCAAGAAATGCTTTGTTGAAAAGTTAACAACCCAACTTTTCAAGGGCGCTTTCAATGGCATAGCACATTTCATTTGAAACGGCTTTTGTCATTGGCTTGCTTGTCCAGCTATATTAAAGCCGCTTTATCAGACAACATGCCCACGTTCTTACGATACTTAGTATTTACCTATCTTGTTTGCATTCCTCTAATCTATATGGAATTATTGTAACTGTAACCAATAAGCGGATTGACATAAAAATTTGTATACAGATTAAGCAGAAGAGGAGAAGGATTTTACAAAAAGTTGTTTTAGTTTGAAAACTTTCGCTAGTGAGTGCTTTACAGGAAGATACACGAAACACAACGAATAACACGCCTTCCGCAGTGGCTGTTTACTGATGTGAGGAATAATACTCAATGTGTGCCCTATTGTTTAGGTGTCGACTTCACTCTCCTGTAATGCTTTAAATATGCCAAAGTTTCAATATTTCCTTCTTAAACCAGAGTCCAAATAATATGTGCAAAAAGTGTTCCTAATGGAAGTTTTTGAAGTAAAATTTGTTTTTGCAAAATTCTCTTCCGTATCTTTTTGCACAGTCGGTATAGTAAAGTGTAGACTTATAAATTTCCGCTGTTGTCTTTCTGGATGTCTGTCTGTCTGTCATTCTTAAATCTCGAGAAAGCAGTTAGATAGATAACCTTTGAGACTAGATTTGGAAACAATAGAGGGAGAAGACCCCGGTTAACTATATATAACTATACATAAACTTGCGGTTAATACCAGACGTGACGTTATTTCTATTCAAGCATTTTTTCCTGAAAGGTCTTAGATAGGTAACCAACATGACTCTATTGTTAAAGGAAACGTATAATATACAGGGGCAAGCCACTACTAATTTAACGTGGAAGCATATATTTTAAATGTTTTACATATTTTATTATAATTACATTTTAAAATTAATTGCTGATAATAATAACGCAGTTCATACACCCGGATATAACGTACAAAAAAATCAAGGTATTTTTGTAAATAGCTTAATCATACAGGTTATATTATGCTTATACATTTCAACAGCTTATTTACACCCTTCTATTTATTTTAAATAAATATAAAATTTCTAAGGATATGAATGATGACAAAAGTATTGTTAAAAAAAAAACAATAAAGTTAGAATTACACTGAAAAAGTTTTAGCTTTTTAAATAAAAGAACTTTTAATTTTATTTATTGATACGAAGTTTTATTACAGTTTTAAGTACTTTACAATAATTTAATTAATACATGTAATCGGGAATTGTGGGGACATTGTCTGGAAGTTCATAACACTTGCATCTATCATATTTCAACTGTAATCCAAATTTTGCTCCTAATTTTTTACATTCTTTATCACAGTATTCAGCACCAATCCCACGTAAAGAGTCTGGATAACCATCTTTAGCCTGGACTAAAAACAAGACTAAATAAAATTGTTTTTATTAATTTTTTCTCTTACATAATTTTTACTTATATTAATTATTAAATACTTTACGCCCAGGAAATGCCCAGGAAATACTTTTGGGTTTGCTAGACCGAATTCGATCCCGGACCCTTCAGGGCCAGTTTCGAGAAATACGCGCATGAATGAATGCAAAGGCGACAAATGTCTACTAACTCTTCCCATAGATTTCTGTGTGACGGGTGCAGTGAAACAGTTATGACTTTATACAATTATGCTATTGCTATAATGTAATATAATGTAAAAAATGTTTTACATAACATTTTTAATACCTTTATTACACATTTTAATTTTTCTCCACGATTTTTTACATAAACTTTTCAACAGTTCAATTTTACTACGCTGTGGTCTCGTCTGATTTATTTACACACTTCACACAGATGAAATGCATTGTATTATTATACTAGTAGATGAGTTCGGCGTTGCTCGAGAAAAAAATAACAGTAAAGGTTAAGATTATTAGATTATTTCGTATTTCTAAACCCTTCTACTATATTATATTATAGTGTTTGATTTATATTTATAAAGGTTATCTTACGTAAGAGTTTATGACACCGAGTGCCTAATCTAATACATTTTTTAAAAAATTTTAAATTGTGTACAGTAGAGAAATAAAGAATTTTTAAAATGTGTTAGATTCTAAGGAGAGATTTCTAAAAATCCTTTCTTAGTGTGCCTTGGCATGACGTACCCTACTAAAACGCAGTCAAAAATGCAAAAAACCCCATCTAAAACAGTAGAAACTGAGTTCTTCAGCGTAATCTTGATAAATAGAAGCTGAGTTCTTCATTTATCAAGAGTAATAATTTAATTTCAATATATTTCAATAATTTTAATAGTTTGAAATTGTGAGATCCTATCATTACCACGAGAAAAGTTAGTTAAGTGGTTAGATTACACGTAAAAACGTATCTGTACTATCATCACAGTAACTCGACACCCAAAAAAGATTGTTTCAGTGTATTAACCTCTGATTTTTATAGCATTATGTAAAAATCCACTCCATAGTTCATCACCAATTGAGCGCTCAAATCTGTCTGGTACAATAAAATTGGCTGAAGATAAAACATTCGTGTCACTCATCCAAGAAATGCTTTGTTGAAAAGTTAACAACCCAACTTTTCAAGGGCGCTTTACATATTACGCGCTGGCTTTTTTCCATAATTTAGTAGTAGTGAAGGACTATTATAAATCATTTTCGTATCGATTTCCGTTCTTAAGAAGAAAATTATATATTGATATAAGTTTGAAGTGTCTGTAATGAATAAAAACTCATATTTTTATGCATTTCAACGCCAAGATCTATGAAGATTTTCATTGCTACTTCTTGAAGGGTTGTTTAAAATATTAGTAATTCAATGTTGTGTAATTCACGTGTATATTGTTCATTCATTTGTAAAAGTAAAAATTGTAATGATAAATAATGTAAAATACTAAATAGTAAGTATTAAAAAAATTGTAACTTACCATAAAATGTGATAAACTGGATTAAAACTAGTAGCTTTAGGATAAATAAATAAACAATATTCTTCAAATTATTGTGTTGAAATCTCAATTACGTCTAATTGTAACAAACTCTCGACTTAATATTTATTTATTAATTAACCGTGACACAACACAAAATTAAAAAAAAAACATTATATTTTGCTAGTAATTAAAGGAAAAACTGATATGTAATCAGTGATTTTTTTTGTAACATGAAGTAATCAGTTTGAAAAAAACGTAGACTTTAATATAATAAAATACACCTAATAAGGAATTTAAATAATTTTAAAAAAATCATATAAATATTCGAATTTCATATTTATTGCTTATATTATTTGCAGCACACGAAAACACAAAACGTAAATTTATACACAACAAGAACAATTGATGAATCAATTACAATGTCCATATTACTTGTAGACATAAACTTTGGTATTCAGGAGGAATTTCTTAATCCTTAACCTGAGAACAGAAACAATGTGCTCATATACTGTATTTCACAATGATGTTGTACTGTACATAAGATCTAGTTTCCTCTGCAAACAGTGTATTACACTTTTGATAAGAATTCTCTTACAACTACTTTTATTTTTCTGTGTAAAGTTATTTGAACTTTATTCTTCGTAAAGAAGCGAGCAACAAATGAAAAATGTATAATATTAATTACGTCAAAAAATTAAATAACTTTACATTTTATTATACTCGTATACAGAATTAAATAATTTATAATCCTTTATTATTGTTAATATAAAATAATAATAAATAAATTCTACAAAAAAAACATAAGAAATGAGAGAGCATATTTTTAAAGTGAACTACAAATATTCAAGGTTGAGTGAATTAACTTTTAAATATGATGATAAATATTACGATTATATTTTTAAACCTTTAAACCAGGATATTTTACGTATTATTTTTGTATTATATTACGCATAAAATATAAAATTACGTTTAAACAACAAACGATAAAATGCCATATGTATTAATATACTATACTAAAGAACTAATACATTTTAACAATTTCAGCCAGTTTCGTATTATTAGTAAATTGTGTTAAGTGTTAATGTTGTTCTTTTTAGCAATTGTAATACTTTTTCTACTATTAATTCTAATAAAATAACAATTCTTAATTAAAGTCAATTTAGAGAAAAGATGAACAATTATCCATAACTGCGAGAGGATGGGCATTATTTGAATTTGATAAATTGTTTGAATTAATTGTCCACGTTTTCCTTCAAAATAGAACTAAGAATTTCGAAGTTTTTGTTTCCTGACGGAACCAAAACATTGCTGAATAATCGGATGTTTTGTATTTTTCTCAAAATTCCATAAGTTACTTGAGTGTTTTGAAAAGTAACGCTTACGTGGTCATAAGTATTATAATGACGAAACAAATTATGTCAAATCCGGTTTAGGATTAACCTTGATTCTTGGTACACATATCCAACTAGAGGCGAATCACAGTAATTAAAAAAACACCATAAAAATGTGTTTTTTAATTTTATTTTTTTAAAACATTTATTATTACAGTTATAAATTATATTACAGTAATTTAATTAATTAATCGATATCAGAAATTTCATCTATTGTTTTGACATTGCGTGGAAGGTCAAAACACTTGCATCTTCCGTTGGAAACTCCTGCTTTTGCTCCTAATTTTTTACATTCTGCATCGCAGTCTTTAAAATCATTCAAAAGTAATTTTAGTGGTGTTCCATTTTTAGTCTGGACTAAAAACATAACTAAATAAAAATAATTTTTATTAATTTTTTCATGTACATAATTTTTACTTATATTAATTATTAAATACTTTACGTTACCTGAAAGCAGTAGACATACAAGGAATAAAGTCTTCATTTTGATGTATCTGGATCTTTGGATAACCTAATATGTTATCTAGTAAAATGTAAAATAAAATCATAATTTAAGTTTTTTGCCGTTTTTGAGAAATGAATTAAATACATTTTTTAAAAATAAAAAGCAATATTAAATATTTTAGTTTTCGTTAGTAAAAATAACATTAATTTATAGGAATATCAAGAGGAAATTTTTATTAAGCTTCCTCCTCTCGACATCACAGGTTATGTAATAATATTTTAATAATGTTAATATAAGTACATACATTAAAACACCTTAATTTGTTGCTGAGAAATATATTTTTTAAAATATAAGTATTGAATTTTATAAAAAAAATATTTGAAGCACTCCCAAATTTACAAAATTAGATTATAAATTTTTTTAACATAGAAGAAACTACGTGTTCAGTCCTAAGGTCAGAGTTTACTTCTTAGAATGACTGTGGGTGGTAATCTCCCCTACCTGACTTCGTTGGGGTGAGGTGGCTGTTTTGCCTGTTTGTAGAAGAGGGCGGCCATTTTGTATTTTATTTTGACTCGGTTCTCGGTCCCCCGACTAACTACGAGTCTGAAATTTTTTATGCGCAAATGACTTGGTCACTCAATACTCTATGCCAAATATCAACTCTTGACATGTACTCCTTCATACCTCTAAGATGGTAATATTGACCGGCAGTACGATTTTATAGACAAGACATAGTCTTGTCAATAAAACTAACTCTCTCCTCTTCGCTCGGGGGAAAGAATTTCTAAAAATCCCTTCTTAGTGTGCATTCGCATTAAGTATCCTACTAAAACGCAGTGAAAAACGCAAAAAAAGCATCTGAAACAGTGCAGTAGAAGCTGAGTTATTCATTTATCATGTAAGATCCTATCATTACCATGAGAAAAGTTAGTTAAATTGTTACGTTACACGTAAAAACGTATCTGTACTGTCATCACAGTAACTGGACACCCACAAACGGATCTATCTGTTCCAGTGTATTAACCACTGATTTTTATAGCATTTTGTAAAAGTCCACTCCACAGTTCATCACCAATTGAGCGCTCAAATTTGTCTGGTACACGAAAATTGGCTGAAGATAAAACATTCGTGTCACTCATCCAAGAAATGCTTTGTTGAAAAGTTAACAACCCAACTTTTCAAGGGCGCTTTACATATTACGCGCTGGCTTTTTTCCATAATTTAGTAGTAGTGAAGGACTATTATAAATCATTTTCGTATCGATTTCCGTTCTTAAGAAGAAAATTATATATTGATATAAGTTTGAAGTGTCTGTAATGAATAAAAACTCATATTTTTATGCATTTCAACGCCAAGATCTATGAAGATTTTCATTGCTACTTCTTGAAGGGTTGTTTAAAATATTAGTAATTCAATGTTGTGTAATTCACGTGTATATTGTTCATTCATTTGTAAAAGTAAAAATTGTAATGATAAATAATGTAAAATACTAAATAGTAAGTATTAAAAAAATTGTAACTTACCATAAAATGTGATAAACTGGATTAAAACTAGTAGCTTTAGGATAAATAAATAAGCAATATTCTTCAAATTATTGTGTTGAAATCTCAACTATGTCTAATTGTAACAAACTCTCGACTTAATATTTATTTATTAATTAAGCGTGACACAACACAAAATTTTAAAAAACGTTATTTTGCTAGTAATTAAAGGAAAAACTGATAGAATAAATAAACTAATTGGAACACGTTGGGCCTCGTTTCTCACTACCTAGCTGCCATTCTTTCTCTTTTTTTTTTAAAACTCTTTCTGTCATTTAAGCATTAAGAGGGTCTTTTTAGAAAGTCCATTATGTTGTTAACAAGAAGAACTATAACTCAAAATATTCCTTGGATTTTTCAATCCGTCGAGAGTTCCCAGAGCAGTAAACTGTTACCATAACCGTTCGGTCATTCTTCCATTTGCCGCTATTATGGACCTGGTAAACCCCACGATAATTATTGAAAAAGACCTCATTTATTACCAACAGGGTAGAAAGAAACAAAAACAATACTTTAAATTTATATAATTCAGATAAGTCTTCGCTTTAAAATATGAAATTATATATCAAATGTTATCTAAATGTTAAATATTATTACTTCTATTTAAAGTTATGCTAATGAAAATATTCCAATAAAAATCTTTAAAAATAAGCTAAACCGTAATGAAGAAAATTGTAAAAAAAATTAATTTATTAATAAATTTGTATTTTGTTAACAAATTGATTCCACGAAGGCACTGGCTCGTAAACGACTTTAATACAACTGGATAAGAAGACCAATGGCATAGCACATTTCATTTGAAACGGCTTTTGTCATTGGCTTGCTTGTCCAGCTATATTAAAGCCGCTTTATCAGACAACATGCCCACGTTCTTACGATACTTAGTATTTACCTATCTTGTTTGCATTCCTCTAATCTATATGGAATTATTGTAACTGTAACCAATAAGCGGATTGACATAAAAATTTGTATACAGATTAAGCAGAAGAGGAGAAGGATTTTACAAAAAGTTGTTTTAGTTTGAAAACTTTCGCTAGTGAGTGCTTTACAGGAAGATACACGAAACACAACGAATAACACGCCTTCCGCAGTGGCTGTTTACTGATGTGAGGAATAATACTCAATGTGTGCCCTATTGTTTAGGTGTCGACTTCACTCTCCTGTAATGCTTTAAATATGCCAAAGTTTCAATATTTCCTTCTTAAACCAGAGTCCAAATAATATGTGCAAAAAGTGTTCCTAATGGAAGTTTTTGAAGTAAAATTTGTTTTTGCAAAATTCTCTTCCGTATCTTTTTGCACAGTCGGTATAGTAAAGTGTAGACTTATAAATTTCCGCTGTTGTCTTTCTGGATGTCTGTCTGTCTGTCATTCTTAAATCTCGAGAAAGCAGTTAGATAGATAACCTTTGAGACTAGATTTGGAAACAATAGAGGGAGAAGACCCCGGTTAACTATATATAACTATACATAAACTTGCGGTTAATACCAGACGTGACGTTATTTCTATTCAAGCATTTTTTCCTGAAAGGTCTTAGATAGGTAACCAACATGACTCTATTGTTAAAGGAAACGTATAATATACAGGGGCAAGCCACTACTAATTTAACGTGGAAGCATATATTTTAAATGTTTTACATATTTTATTATAATTACATTTTAAAATTAATTGCTGATAATAATAACGCAGTTCATACACCCGGATATAACGTACAAAAAAATCAAGGTATTTTTGTAAATAGCTTAATCATACAGGTTATATTATGCTTATACATTTCAACAGCTTATTTACACCCTTCTATTTATTTTAAATAAATATAAAATTTCTAAGGATATGAATGATGACAAAAGTATTGTTAAAAAAAAAACAATAAAGTTAGAATTACACTGAAAAAGTTTTAGCTTTTTAAATAAAAGAACTTTTAATTTTATTTATTGATACGAAGTTTTATTACAGTTTTAAGTACTTTACAATAATTTAATTAATACATGTAATCGGGAATTGTGGGGACATTGTCTGGAAGTTCATAACACTTGCATCTATCATATTTCAACTGTAATCCAAATTTTGCTCCTAATTTTTTACATTCTTTATCACAGTATTCAGCACCAATCCCACGTAAAGAGTCTGGATAACCATCTTTAGCCTGGACTAAAAACAAGACTAAATAAAATTGTTTTTATTAATTTTTTCTCTTACATAATTTTTACTTATATTAATTATTAAATACTTTACGCCCAGGAAATGCCCAGGAAATACTTTTGGGTTTGCTAGACCGAATTCGATCCCGGACCCTTCAGGGCCAGTTTCGAGAAATACGCGCATGAATGAATGCAAAGGCGACAAATGTCTACTAACTCTTCCCATAGATTTCTGTGTGACGGGTGCAGTGAAACAGTTATGACTTTATACAATTATGCTATTGCTATAATGTAATATAATGTAAAAAATGTTTTACATAACATTTTTAATACCTTTATTACACATTTTAATTTTTCTCCACGATTTTTTACATAAACTTTTCAACAGTTCAATTTTACTACGCTGTGGTCTCGTCTGATTTATTTACACACTTCACACAGATGAAATGCATTGTATTATTATACTAGTAGATGAGTTCGGCGTTGCTCGAGAAAAAAATAACAGTAAAGGTTAAGATTATTAGATTNAATCTCAATTACGTCTAATTGTAACAAACTCTCGACTTAATATTTATTTATTAATTAACCGTGACACAACACAAAATTAAAAAAAAAACATTATATTTTGCTAGTAATTAAAGGAAAAACTGATATGTAATCAGTGATTTTTTTTGTAACATGAAGTAATCAGTTTGAAAAAAACGTAGACTTTAATATAATAAAATACACCTAATAAGGAATTTAAATAATTTTAAAAAAATCATATAAATATTCGAATTTCATATTTATTGCTTATATTATTTGCAGCACACGAAAACACAAAACGTAAATTTATACACAACAAGAACAATTGATGAATCAATTACAATGTCCATATTACTTGTAGACATAAACTTTGGTATTCAGGAGGAATTTCTTAATCCTTAACCTGAGAACAGAAACAATGTGCTCATATACTGTATTTCACAATGATGTTGTACTGTACATAAGATCTAGTTTCCTCTGCAAACAGTGTATTACACTTTTGATAAGAATTCTCTTACAACTACTTTTATTTTTCTGTGTAAAGTTATTTGAACTTTATTCTTCGTAAAGAAGCGAGCAACAAATGAAAAATGTATAATATTAATTACGTCAAAAAATTAAATAACTTTACATTTTATTATACTCGTATACAGAATTAAATAATTTATAATCCTTTATTATTGTTAATATAAAATAATAATAAATAAATTCTACAAAAAAAACATAAGAAATGAGAGAGCATATTTTTAAAGTGAACTACAAATATTCAAGGTTGAGTGAATTAACTTTTAAATATGATGATAAATATTACGATTATATTTTTAAACCTTTAAACCAGGATATTTTACGTATTATTTTTGTATTATATTACGCATAAAATATAAAATTACGTTTAAACAACAAACGATAAAATGCCATATGTATTAATATACTATACTAAAGAACTAATACATTTTAACAATTTCAGCCAGTTTCGTATTATTAGTAAATTGTGTTAAGTGTTAATGTTGTTCTTTTTAGCAATTGTAATACTTTTTCTACTATTAATTCTAATAAAATAACAATTCTTAATTAAAGTCAATTTAGAGAAAAGATGAACAATTATCCATAACTGCGAGAGGATGGGCATTATTTGAATTTGATAAATTGTTTGAATTAATTGTCCACGTTTTCCTTCAAAATAGAACTAAGAATTTCGAAGTTTTTGTTTCCTGACGGAACCAAAACATTGCTGAATAACCGGATGTTTTGTATTTTTCTCAAAATTCCGTAAGTTACTTGAGTGTTTTGAAAAGTAACGCTTACGTGGTCATAAGTATTTTAATGACGAAACAAATTATGTGAAATCCGGTTTAGGATTAACCTTGATTCTTGGTACACATATCCAACTAGAGGCGAATCACAGTAATTAAAAAAACACCATAAAAATGTGTCTTTTAATTTTATTTTTTTAACATTTGTTATTACAGTTTTAAATTATATTACAGTAATCTAATTAATTAATCGATATCAGAAATTTCATCTATTGTTTTGACATTGCGTGGAAGGTCAAAACACTTGCATCTTCCGTTGGAAACTCCTGCTTTTGCTCCTAATTTTTTACATTCTGCATCGCAGTCTTCAAAATCATTCAAAAGTAATTTTAGTGGTGTTCCATTTTTAGTCTGGACTAAAAACATAACTAAATAAAAATGATTTTTATTAATTTTTTCATGTACATAATTTTTACTTATATTAATTATTAAATACTTTACGTTACCTGAAAGCAGTAGACATACAAGGAATAAAGTCTTCATTTTGATGTATCTGGATCTTTGGATAACCTAATATTTTATCTAGGAAAATGTAAAATAAAACCATAATTTAAGTTTTTTGCCGTTTTTGAAAAATGAATTAAATACATTTTTTAAAAATAAAAAGCAATATTAAATATTTTAGTTTTCGTGAGTAAAAATAACATTAATTTATAGGGATATCAGGAGGAAATTTTTATTTTTCTCGACATCACAGGTTATGTAACAATATTTTAATAATGTTAATATAAGTATTTGATTTTATAAAAGGTTATATAGTAGGCCTATATGTAATTTGTAGATTTATACTGAAAATTTTAAATAAAATAAAAAATCCATTTAATTATTAATTAAAATATATTTTAAAAAATTTGTAAAATTTACTTACTTCAATTTTTTATAGCTTTTAACATATTAAAAATTATACTAGATAATATATCGAGTAATTTGATATCAGTTCCTTATAAGGAATTAATTGTCAAATGACAAAAAATTATAAAAATCTTTCTTGTAAATTAAAAAAAATATATGAATGTTTTAAATTATATTTTAAGAGAAAATATAAATCGATGTAGAAAATAATTGAGATAATTGAGTTTATATTTAAATTTTTTTTCAATTAAAATTTTTTAGTATTCATTCAAATAATAACAATTTACTTTTCAGTTTTTTATTTTCACTTCTTCTGCTGTAAAAGCATTAGAAGAATGTTTCTTCCATACTCGTCGAGGGTTCGGCTAAGCTACCTCCCCCATCCGTTCGTCCCTATTAATTCTACTTTATAATTATACTTTATTTAATCTTCAATGCTTCTAATTTTATCCGAAACTGTATTGAAAATATGTGTAATTTCAGTTCTGGTGAACTTTGTTTCAGTGTTTATCTGCATAGAAAATTAATGCAGGTATACTGTTCCGCTGTAGGCCCGCTTTCATTTTATGCTGACATATTTTGTAAAAATGTGTAAAAACATTTTTACACATTTTTATATTACATTTTAAACACCTTTATTACACATTTTAATTTTTCTCCATCAGTTTTTACATAAAATTTTTCAACAATTCATTTTTACTACGCTGTGGGCTCGTCTGGTTTATTTACGCATTTCACACAGATGAGCTGCAAATTATTATAATTATCAAGAATAATAATTTAATTTCAATATCTTTCAATAATTTTAACAGTTTGAAATTGTAAGCTCCGATCATTACGATGAGAAAAGTTAGTTAAGTTGTTACGTTACACGTAAAAACGTCTCTGTACTGTCATCAAGGCCACTCGACAGCCACAAACTGATCTGTTCCAGTGTATTAACTGCAGACGTTTATAGCATCTTTTAAAAATTCACTCCACAGTTCATCACCAATTGAGCACCCAAATTTGTCTGGTGCACTTCAAAATTAGTTAAAGATAGAATGGGAAGACAATCGTGTCACTCATCTGAGAAAAGCTTTGTTGAAAAGTTGCCCTATCCAAGTTTCAATGACCCTTACATATTGAACACTAGTCCATCCTTATATTTTATTACTAGTTAAGGATTGTTATAAGAATCAATTTTCAAATTCTCGTATCCTGTCTTTAAGAAAGGAAGTTAGAAGTGTCAATAATACTCGTGCACGAATAAAATCTCATATTTTTATACATTTCAATACGAAAATCTATAAAGATTTTCATAGCTCCTACCAAACAATAACATTACACTAATTAATTTGAAGTTAAAATACTGTATTAGAAAAAAGTATGGAAAACATTGTTACTTACCTTAAACTGTGATAAGTAGAATAAAAATAGTTGTTTTCAGAGATATAAATAAGCAATATTCTTGAAATGTATTGTGTTGAAATCTCAATTATATCCAATCGTAAACTTTCGACTTAAAATTTTATTTAAGCGTGACACTGCACAGAATTTTAAAATATTATTATTATGATTATTATGTTACAAATATTTAAAAGAAAAACTGATGCGTAATCAGTGTTTTTTTTTAGTGACATTAAATCATCAGTTTGAAAAACAAACGTAGATTTTTTTTCTTAGATAGACAATTTACCAGTGGCCTAATGAATAAATAATGGCACATAGTTGGTCGCGGGTTTATGCATTAGGTGTAAGACACACGGAAAACTCCACGTGGCTTTGCCAATGTGCTGGCTAAGTAAAAATTTCCGGATTTTCTTCACCTAGTTAGCTTCTAAATAAAAACCAGTTTTTTGTAGAATCAAGGAATCACTGTCTCGCAGATTGCTCATGCGTTGCATTGCCTTATTGCATTCATCCAATCTAGTTTTAATATCTTCCTTCCTTTTCCTTACGAAATCCAGCACTATGGTAGGGTTTTAGGAAATTGATCATATATAAAAACAAATACAATAAATTAATAATTTTAAATTTGTTCATTGCTAATTATGTATTTTCAATAACAGAAAAATAATGATATGTAAAATTTATTTTGATCTGCTGAAGTAGCAATGCAACATGAAATTCCTACCCTTGTACTTCCTTCTTTATCTTTATATTCTGAATAATCACTTTCACTATGTCCGTAATAAATTTTATATTCTTCTATATATTCTGATGTATAAGGTCTTCCCTGAGTAGCAATGGCAGTAATGTTGTATTTATCTGGCAATTCAATTGTTAAATATTGGCTGAAATCAGCAATCTTTGCAGTCCATGCTCCACCTCCTGAAAGATTTGTAATGAATTGATACCAATTTTCAATTTATTGATTAGTCCATCACCACTGCCAGGTTAGTCAGAAAAGAAATTATTGCGATGTGTTAGTGAAGAGCATTATAAGATGTGAATTGACATAGTATTACAAAATGTGAAGATAAATACAAATACTACAAAGATGTGAATTTATCCCTTTAAGTAAATGTAATTATTAAAATAATTAAATTATAACAAACACATAATACAGAAAATACGGTTTTAAGAAAAATCAAAATCAAAAATATTTTCAAATTAACAGTTAATAATTTCTAAGATGTTTATTTATAAATTTATTATACATAAAAAGAATACAGATGGACAGCTCATTTCAAAAATGTTTCATGTAAAAAGTAATAATCTGTTTTCTACTGTTACTTTAATAACTATATGTTACATCATCTATTATTATATTTAATATATCTCACATAAAATTTTCTGCAATATTTGGCTAATNTATTAATTTCTTATACAGTATTATTTTATAGGACACGAAAACACAAAACGTAAATGTAAATTCATATACAATAACAAGAATGGATGAATCATTTAGAATTTTAATTCTGTAGACAAACTTTCACTGAATGTGGAAGTTTGTCTACAGAATACAGAGTAATAGTGGCATTTTATTAGAGCTCGACGAATACTTTCATTAACTCATCTACAGAGAATATAGAGATATTCACCAGCTGTTGAGTATACTTAGATCAGACACAACTGCATATACGAGTATATTTGATAATAATAATGACGTTAAAAAAATTTCACGATTACACAATCTGTTTTGCACACCATTAAACACACAAAACAGACCTAAATATAAAACAATACAATAAAAACAGACATCCCTCAAGTAATCTTTAAAGGAGCTGCAGAATAAGCATCTTTACCATCTAATCCAGAATCACGTTGGCTCTTTGGAGAAACAAAGAGAATTATGGCTTTTAATTTTTATAAAATAAATTGACTATAATATTTAAAATTTGTTAATCAGCAGACTTTTCATAATATTGCCCGAGAACCGATATAAATATGAATTTCCACCGAAATTAGATATACATTATACCAAATTTAAGACGATTTATTAAATATTTATTACTCTGACAGCGATGGAAAAATTTTGATGATAATTAAAAATATTAAAAAATTAATAATCATTTATATTTTTAAATTATTATCAAAATTTTATTAGCATTATTGTTAATTTAAAAATAATTAAACATTTCTTAAACTGTACTTAAAACATATAATATTTTAATAATTTTTAAATTATTCAAAATTATAATAAAAATTCTAATTTTATACGGAGTAATTTCTTCGTCATTTTTTCTTCCTTTATAGAAAAATTCCAAATATATAGAAAATGATGTATAATACAATTTCTGGTATTCTTCCATTGAAATTTCAATAATCTTTTAAATTTTCATTATTTCTTTTAGTTTTTTGACATTATAAATCACTAAATTTTTAGTCCTTTCTTTTAAAATTTCTTAACAGATGTAAGATAACTGTAAACAAATCTTTCGTCGAATACCACTTGATAATTATTTTAATTGTTATTAGACCAATACAGGTTTAAATGAATGCCCCAGAATGGTTGATATGGTTTCTACTCGATTTGGATAGAAATTAAATGTATCCTTATCTAATTTCATGCAATGGTTTCATTGAAAACAGTGGAAGAGATGTATAAGAGAATATTGTTTATGTCTTCATTTTGAAGATTTGGTTAGTTTGGTTCTATTCGTTTACTGCAATAGCAACACATGGTTGATCTGCCAAGAGGGAATTCTTCCCGGGAGGTCTTTTATGGAAAATGCCACTATTTAGTTATTATTAACGTGAAGAAAACCAGGAAAACTTCAAGTGGCCATCCCGTTGGAAAGGCGCGAACCCACGACCATTATTCAGTGGTTTTATCCCACTGAATAATGGTCCCACTGAATAATGGCCATTGATAGGCTTGAAGATTCGAAAATTCTCCTGAATGTCTCCAAAATAAAAAATTCCAAATTTACTAAAATGTTTTATTTATAAATCTAAGTCCTATATTTTGTTTCTTACAAAATATTAATGGCAATTAATAACTATTTTGAATATTTATGATTTTTTTAAAAGTTATTTAAATTGAATAATAATGGATTTAAAGTTGTCATACTGAAACTTCAAAACTATGCAATTATTTTAATAAATGATAGCAAAAATAGAAAATTTTGAATAATTTAAAGATACTGTAATTAAAATTTTATATGCTTTAAGTGCAGTTTAAGAACTATTAATTTATCATTAATTAAGAGTATTGCTAATATATCCTATTAAATTTATAATAATATCTAAAATATAAATTAATCATTGTTTTTCTTTTTATTTTTAATTATCATCNGGCATACCAAAAATTCTTATACAAAGTGCTGGTAAGGCTGGAGCACTGTATATTTGTAATAAATTACCTATTAGTAAAACAATATAATTTCTCATTATGTAATAAATTAATTTTCAAATAAGTATTATATTTTGAGTATATTTAGAGCATGTCTTTTGGTGATAATGAATGAGAAACATCACAATTATACAAACTGTTAATACTGGCATACGAAAACAACATAGTATTAAATATACAAAACTTAACTAGATATAACGGTTATTCAAATGAAACACTGATTGAACCGTGTAAAACATGAGGTCAATGGTCACAATAGCAGAATTACAGTATACACAGCATAATGACATTTATACACAGCATAAGTTGCATTAGCTGCACAGGAAATTATGTATCCCAACGGGTTTAATGCAATTATAACAGCGTGTATATCCTTAAAGTAGAAAGAGGAAAGCTGCTATATGAACCATTCAGTTACAGCTGTACAACTGTTTGGACTTTGCAATGAGACTGGAATCTGTGATTATTGAGAAACCTTTTTAAAAGGATCAAAATCATGGAAATTGTAAGGTGACTTATTGGGGCTATCAGGCAGATGTTGCATTATTTCGAATGGAAAGTACTGCAACACCGACCTTAGTCCTGATACGGCACTTCGCATCTTCCATGTTTTCCAATCTTTAAAAATGTTTCTCAATGCTAAACAACCCTTATGTAAAATAATACATAAAAAACAAACAGACATCAAGTAATCTTCAATGGAGTTGCACAATAAGCATCGTAACGATCTATATATTCTATTCTATATATTATAGAATTATTAAACTCGAATAGATGAAAATTTATTTCAAATTATTTCATAAAATATCCGCATAAAAATCACGACATAATATGAAATGTCAGTATTATTACGATTTAATATTTTTAAAACATATTTGAGTAAATATTGAATTATTTTATTGGAAATACTGCAGTAAAATACCTGTATATTATTTTATTATAGAGGATGTTGGTTGCATTGATTACATCTATGATATGTATCGGCGCCTTTGCAAAAGAAGGTAATACTGTAAATATTAGGAAACATTTTTAAATTTTAAAAATATTTATTTTAATGAATATTTATAGATGTTTCAGATCTTCCGAATTATTGCCCGAGGACCGATAATGAATATGGATTTCCACCTAAATTTGATAAAGATTTCAACAAATTCAGAGTATACTTTAAGAGAAATTATTACAGTTGTCTACATCATAATCCTGATTATATTTGCAAATGTTATGGATTTCAGGAAAGTCTCTGTATAAGTAGATATGTTTATTGTCCACGGGTTAAAACAATTCCTCAAGGATGTCCTACAGGAAATTTATTAAATTCGAACGGAAAATTCTTACCGATAAAGTTGTTATATGCTTTTATCTGTTCATATTATTTTCTGCAAATTATTCGAATTGTTGTTTATTAATCGAACAAATAGACCAAAATTATTAATACATTTTATTAAATCTTTGATATATTTTTACTAAGAAGCTTATTTTTATCGCATTTATTTCATTTTTTTGGATGATTTTTTATATTTAAAAAATGATTTCTAAAGTGTTATAGATTTCAAACAATAAATATTCATAATTACAAATTACAGTTGTACAAATTTTTATTAATAAATTAAATACATTTTCCAGAAATTTTTTATGTTTAATATAAATCTTTTTTTTTTTCTACTACTAAAATATTCGATATTGTGTAGTTTCATCGAATAGCTTGTTCTCATAAAAGTTCAATTTTTAATGACGTTAAATAAAATGTAAAAAAAAAACGTGAAAATGAAGATCACCAATTTAATTTATGTTATCAGCACAAGAGAGGATAAACACAGGGAATAAACTCTAGAACAAGAGGGAATAAATTTATCCTCTGAGAGTTCGAAATTATCACGCAGTAACTGCGTTCACTTAACCTGTACACGAGCAAACCATGTGTATAAAGGTTACGGAAGTCTTTGAACTACCGCCGACACTATCAAAGGAGCAGAAAATCTTTACTGAAGATCCTTGATCCTTAGATCCTTCAGTTTTTCTTCTTAAATCCTCAGATCTACATATATACATAGATGGATCCATGTAGTCGACCTTTAGAAAAGATTTCGTTAATAAGCGAATGTTACTTCAAGACAGTTTTCATTTAGCTGATGACTTTTACCATGGAACCATATTGCTCGAAATGAGTCCTTGTTTGATTTTCTGCAATGATTCTATTAACACTGTGGAAGGGGATGCACAAAACACGATTTTACAACTGCTAGACTTATACGAGAACATTGTTTGTGTCTTCGGGTTGAAGATTCAAAAATTCCTCCTGAATGTCGAACTTCGTCTCTAGAGTTAAAATTCCAACTAATTCCTCAATTGCTATTATTCAGTAAAATTTATGTTTTGTATTTTCGTGTCTTACAAAATAATTTAAGTAATTAATATCAAGTTCGAATATTTATATAAATTATAAAAATTATTTTAATTGTATAGGAAAGAATTTTTATTAAAACCAAAACGTGTGTCGTTAATTTATGAAATTAAAGCAAAACATTAAGAAAACAACAACATAAAATTTGTTATAATTTTTTAAAATCTATTATAGAATATTTTAAATACTTATTAATTAAGAATAATACTAATAAAAGTTTAAAATTATTAATTTATACTTTCCCTATGTTATACACAACAATCGGAAAAATAATATTTTTACATAACTAATGTTATCCAGAGAGAAAGCTGAAGAATTTTCACCATGGCCATTAATGTATCCTATCCCTATAAATTATTGTTATTGTTACTAACGAAAACTAAAATCCTTAATATTGCTTTTTATTAAAAAAAAAAAGAAACATTCTACTTAATTCAATTGTCCAACAAAAGGCAAAAAAAGTCTCGCTCTGTCCCCAGACCCCATAAAAGCTCTGGATAGACTTTTATATAGTAATGTTTAAAATGTAATAAAATATAAAATAATTATTACAATTGAAAATTAACAATGGGAGTGTCAACAATAGACGTGTCAACAATGGAAGTGTTATGTAAAAATGGAAGTGTTAAGAGAAAGCGTCGTTTTAAGAGAAAGTGCAGTTTTTTTCGTTTTTGCAGGAAATCGAAGATATTTTTAGACCCATCTAAAAATTCTCTAATTAGCAGATAGGCCCGGCGTTGCTCGGGCGAAAAGTAACGATAGCGAATATTAAGGTTATTATGTTATAGTCAATCTTACCCGTTTTCAAAGAATGCAAGAATTAGGTCCCCCTGTTTCCGGACTAATTAGAGAATTTTTAGATGGGTTAAAAAATGTTCGATTTCTTGCAAAAACGAAAATAAACTGCATCTACGTCTGTAAATCTTGCACGTCGCTTTATCTTAACACTTCCATTGTTGATACTTCCATTGTTACTTAACACTTCCATTGTTGACAGTTCCATTCTTAACACTTCCATTGTTGATACTTCCATTCTTAACACTTCCATTGTTGATACTTACATTATTACTTAACACTTCAATTGTCGAAGCCTTAATCCTGCCCCTCTCTCCTCGGGGGGAATTTCGAAAAATCCCTTAGTGTGCGTTCTCGTGCCGTACCCTAACTGTGTACCAAATTTCAATTTTCAACTCATAACCGTTTGGGCTCTGCGCTGATTATTGTTACCAACTGGTCTCGATTATATATATAGATTATTACAATTAAAAATTATGTTATAATTATTTTAATGTTAATAAGTTTTTATATTTAAAATTTATTTAAAGAAGAAAATTTTAGAGATTTCGGGATCGATTCTCTCATAGAGATTTCCATTCGCTCTTAGATTATTCACCTAATTAATCTTAATTTAAAATTATTTTTATATCATAGCCGAATATCAAGTGGTAATCTGCCAACAATCAAATTTGGCAAAAAATGGACAAAATATTTAAACTATGCACTCTAGAAAACACCTTAAATTATGTTTTGTGCTCGCTGGTAACTTTGTATTGTGTAATTTTCTTATGCGAATGCATAAGACTATAAACCACCGTGAGTAGTATGTTCTCGTAAATAGCGAGTTCATAGGAATTTTTTAAAATTTATTTATTTATTTACTGCAACACGATAAGTGGGCGATCTGTCGAGAGGATCCCTCCCAGGAAGACTTTTATGAGAAACTGGCTGCTATTTAAGTGTTAGACATGTGAAGAAAACACTGTAAACCACTTGACCAGCTCGTTGGCGTTGCACGAAACCACGACGGACTAACACGTGTTAGGTAGTTTTATCCACTCGGCAACTGGAGGACACTTGTGGTAATTAAGAAAGTACCATTCAGAAACGAAACCGCGTTGTTAGATGTGGAAAATTAAATATTTATATATATTTCATAATGTAACACTTTCGACTCCATGCAGAAGAGTGTTATGTGCTATCCGTCACAGTAATGATATAGCGCATCTGCTCCGCGCTATATTACCGTATTGTCTTAGTAATTAAGCGAATATAATATACATATTTTTTTGTTTTTTAAATTATATCCATTTTTTGTATGAAATACAGTGGACCCCCCTATAATACGGTAGATACGTTCCGTGTTATATGAATTCCGTGTTGTATGAGTCACTTAAATATATGAGCCAATCACAGCCCGGCACATGTGCAGTTTAGGGGCTTACGGCTGTTTGAAAGGTTTTCTTTCATAAAATTAACCGATTCTAGACTGATTTGACTCAACATTTCCAAAACATTATTTTTTGGGAATAATCTATATAAACTATGCTATAAACAAAAAATTGTAGAACTACTTACCGAGTGTTCACCGTTCGACGACGCCATCGCTTAAGCTTGCTTTCGTCGCGGAGCGGCTCATCGCGTGTTTCCTGATAAGTTATTTTTCTGCGAAAAATTGCTGAACTTTGGAGACATCATTAATATAAATATAATTTTTGTGGCCGTTAAATAATAAATGGTTTTTAGTAAGTCCGCTGCTTGTTTAAACTCAACGAAATTGTACAATATCCGCTATTGGTCTAGATTAGATTAATCCTGTCGTTGACGTTTTACCGTGTTATACGAACACGATCGCAATTTCTCGCAGTGTTATACGAATCCGTGTTATATGAACCCGTGTTATGGGGGATCTACTGCATATTTACTTTATTAGTTGTTTAATTTTTGCCAATGAGATGGCGTTCCGTGTAAAACCAGAGACTCGAATATATACAGAAGTTAATTGATATATAGAAATTCAATAAATATTTCGAAATGGCATGCACTTCGTTATCTACGATTTTCATGTTAACGTAACTGCCGAGTGTTGTAGTAACAAGTCAAACGACATAGGAGTACATGGAGAACAAACAGACAAACATCTTCATTTATATATACAGTATATATGTAGTTAATCACCAAACCCACTTGTTAAAAGATTATTGTTTTTAACTTTGTAATGTATTTAAATTGTATTTTTTTATACAGTTCTTGGTAGCCTACTTTATTGACATTTTGAATCAGTAACTAGCCATAAAAGAGAGATTGCTGCCCATACAATTTCTATCTACGGTAGGAAGAATAAAAAAAAAGACAACCAAAATAATTATTATCTTTTATTTATATATAAAAACATAATTAATTTAAGATATGATTTCACTTGAAACAGAACATTTTTCATATAATTTCTACTAATATTTCTACATAATTATCCTTTAACAGTTTATATGATTGTTTATAATCAAAATTTCTCAAAGTTTATCTGTAATTTAATTAAAATAACCAAAGATATAAATTAAACAATATTTGTATTAACATTTTATTTGAAAGAAACTTATACTGTAACACATATCGATAAATCATACAATTTTTTCACAATAACAGTGTTCGTTCCTACAATAACCATCATTGTAGTTTAATGAGTGACATTTCTCTAAGCATTTCGCTTCGTCACAATCTGATGACACATGTCTTGGACAATGGCAAGTTTGATTTTTACAATAACCTCTGCTATAATTATAAGTATAACATAACTGTAAGCAACGATTATCTCCACATTCATTTTCTTCATTTTCCACACAGTAACAACTTCTGTTTTTACAATATCCCATATTGTAGTTAAAAGAATAACACGCTTGTAAACAATGGAATTCTTCACAATTAAACAATGAATTAAATTGAATATTTCCTTTTGGCTTGGGCAGAGAATGATGTTTCTTACCAGTTTTTTTACGATTCCATCCGATTCCTAGATAAATTATTTTAAAACTGTTTAATTCATATACTCACAGAATGTTCATAATTAATATTTATTGATTTCTGCGTTTCTTCCGAAGAAATACAATCCGATAGAAATTTAAAATGTAAAGCATGGCCTCTTGGCACATTGAAATTCAAAATGAAATCCGTTAATTTTTTTCCACAATGTGTAAATGGTTAAGATAAATATAAAACAAATTGAAACAATATAAATTTTATCTGTTTACAGTATAAACGTACCGGTGTAAATACAGGTATATTGTTTGATAATGTGCCGGTAAATCTTGGAATTAACCTATCCAAAATAAGAAAGCGATCATGTTTTAACAAGAAACTTTTTTTCAAAGATCCGATAATAATCCTGATGCGCCCAGGATTCGTCGCCGGTCACAATTCTACGAAGGAAGACATCACCTTGTGTTTCGTAACGACCCAAGTCTGTGAAATGCCCAAAATCTCTGCAATGTTCGTCTATTGCATCGTCGATTCTCGCAAACCAATTCATCAATGCGAATCACCTGTTTGTCTTTACATGCAGACATTAATCGTCCTCTACGTGTTTGATTGATCCTGAGCTTGTTGATCATGCAGATTCGTTCCAGCAAGATTCTTGTCTTTCAAAGCCCTTACCCACCTCCTAACTGTGTTGACATCAGTGCAAACATCTCCATACACGCACGCATCTCTCAAATTTTAATGGATTTCAATCAAAGCCACATTCTCTGCAATAACAAATTCGATAACTGGTCGTTTTTTTTAAACCACACGTCCGTATAGGTTGCTATTTTTGTTATATTTTGTTAATATTACTGAGAATCGCTGCCAGGTAGACATGTGTACCAAGAATTAATGTAAATCCTAAACCGATACTGACACAAATTATATTATAATTACTAAAAAAGAATAAAATTGACACTTACCACAATTTATTAAAAATATAAAAGCGGCTGAAATTGTTAAAATATATATTAGTTCTTTCATGATAGAATAGAATTTTATCGGTTGCTGTTTAAACGTAATTTTATATTTTATGCATTAATATAATACTAAAATAATACGTAAAATATGCTTATTTAGACATTTTAAAAATTAATCATAATAATCATCATTATATTTAAAATTTAATTAACTCAATTTGAATTTATTTGTCATTCACTTTAAAAAAAGCTCTTTCATTTATTAATTTTTTTTAAAGAATTTATTCATTATTATTTTATATTATTAATAATAAATAATTACAAATTATATAATTCTTTATATAATAAATTGTAAAAATATTTTATTTTTTTTATTTTTTAAAGTAGTTAATATTATAAGTATTTCATTTGTTTATTACTTCTTTATGACTAAAATCGTTCAAATGACTTATAATATTTTATCAATAATCATTTAATTTTATGTTGAAACTTCAGTATTTTGCAAAACGATTGGCTAATGAGAAAAAATTCAAGAAAAAAAACATTATTTCGTTAAATATTTTTAACTATAAAAAATATTTCCTAATAAAAATAGGTTTACCAAAGGCCGAATTGATAAAAACCACTTAACATTGGTAGTTGGTTGCGGGTTCGTGCTTCACCAAGGGTTGCAGATTTCCGGTTATATTCACGTGTCTACCTCCTAAATAGAAGCTGGTATCCTATAGAAAGTCTTCCTGGAAGTACCCCTCTTGGCATATCGCTCATGTGTTTGTTCCGTACACCATGAAATGGAACAAATCATTAATTTCTATTTAATATAAGGCAGGATATTGAAAATATGTTGTGTTTGATTACATTACACATTACACAAATTCATAATGTATATATATTTAATATTTTATATCTGTTATACAGTTTCATGCTTATTATTAAGAGTGTATAATACATTCATATTAACATAAACGTACATTTACACATAAATATTAACTGCAAATACATGAATATAAAACTTAATTTCATATTAACATTTAAGAAATTTCCATTTTAAAAATATTTTCATTTACTTTAATTTTACAATTAGATTTTCTGTAATATACATTAAATGTATTATTTTATTTCTCATAAAAAATAACATTAAATTTATAATTTAAGAGGAAAAATTAGATATGAACCGAGTAGTATCCATATTAAAATTGCATTTGGTAGAAATGCGGAAGATGAATTTGAATGTTTTTCGGTAGTATTTTCTAAATTTCTTGGACAGTAACAAAGTTCATTTTTACAAAAACCTGTATGATAATTAATAAATGTATTACACAACACTATGCAGTGGGAATGTTTGCAGTCTTGTCTTATATTCGTTGGACAGAAACAAATTTCATCTTTGCAAATACCCTCGTTGTAGTTTAAAGACTTACATAGTTGTACACAGTGCTTTTCTTCACACTTTTCCACTGAATTTATCTTACTATAGTTAACCGAATGATATAATCCTTCGTTGTTCTCGATTTCTAGAAATATATATAATGTATATTTCATTAAAAATTTTAAATAATAGATAATGTTTACATTTAAAGATGAAGAAATATTTCTATAGAAAGAGTATCAAACTTTCATAAAAATGGCATATTTTATAAAAGTAAACAATGATTAAACAGAACTATCAGGAAGAGTTTCAACAATCTTCTTTTTGAATTTCAAAGTACTTCGACCGCGGAAAAGCATGTTTATTAACAGATAATAGTTTACGTGCATTGGCATCGATCTGTATGAACTGTATATTGGAGTAGTGGTGGATCCAAGGTTATAGGGACTCAGCCCCTTTGGGTTCTTTCGGATCCGCTGCTGCCTCATTGGAGAAGGGGCGATGACAACAAATGAAAAAACAGGCGCAAGAATACATTTGAGATAAGAATTCGCACTCGCGATGCAGTTTATGCAGAAAAGGGAAATGAAATGCACAAGTTGTTCTAGTTTTCGAAATTTCAATCTATTGTACTTTCGTATTTTTCTCTCTTCTCTTGAATTGGCGCATACCTTGTAGTTAAGAAGCCTGGCTTCCGGACAACTACAACAATAAAATGGAAACGATGGATCACGCCAGCAATCTGTCTAACTTGAAGAAAATAGCCCGAAATCCTTCTGTTTTTCTCTCTCCTCTTGTATTTTTTGCATCTGCATAAACGTGGGCCAATAGTGAAATAACAGGAATCCATAAGATTAAAATATCACCACTAGGCATGGGTTTCACATTGTGAAAAATTAACTGTACTGTTGATAGAAATTATGAAAATTTTTTCATATTAAAGAAGATTTAGAAAACATGTCGTGATACCAGTGGCCAAGCGGTACCGTTACGTGAACACTGGTAGTTTGGTCGTGGATTCGCTCCTCGCCCGATGGGCTGGCCAAGAGGAGTTTTCTGCGTTTATCCACGTCTCTAACGCCTAAATAGAGGCCAGTTACTCTTAAAAGACCTTTTGGAAGGCATTTTCCCCGGCTCTTCGCGAGTAATTTTGTATAGTCAAATAAAACTTCCATATTAAACCCGATAAGGAAAGTCTTCCGAGGCGGAATAGCTACTTACAGCAGTTACTCGATTTGTGTATCGTGAGGTATATTAATATCTTTGTAAAATGTTGCTTTATTTACTAAATATCTTAATATATACCTTTTAAAATGTTTAGCCTGAAGAAGGATTGACAATTTCACTATATTCAATCCGAAAAACGTTGCTAAACAAAGGTAGTTGATTACAAGTCTTGGTCTCTGTTTAATACGGATAGTAGGAAAGACACTAGTCGTGGATAGTAGGTAACAGTCACTAGTCGTGGAATTCTACGAAAGAATCTTTTAAATAAGGTGTACGTGTTGTGTACACCTTATTTACACTCTTTTCTATTCCTAAATTTTGTAACATGGTATTAAATAAAATAAAATAAAAAACAAATAAGTTAAACCCACAACAAATATTTTTGTATATGTTGCAAGGGAGGACAACTTGCTGGTATAAAAATATTGGTGGTAATGTCCCCTCTGTTTTATATGGATGTATAGTACATCCATGTTTATATGTAAGTTAGGTTTCTGACATGTTCATATTGCTCATATTGTTAGTATGCTTCAGTGTGTCACTCGGTACATTGTATTAACTTGATAAGCTGTGTACTGAATATTTCCTGTAAACAAGCTGAATTGAATCGAGTATAGAGGCGTATTTCAAACATTTCGAGCCGTGCTTCGAGGAGACAGAAGACAAAAAAAAAAACTTTCACTTAGATATTTAATATTTTAGCTTTTCTTAGTCTAAAAACAAGTTTGAGAAGCTATCGACTGCCGTTATAATTTTAAGTGCAATTTTCAAATATTTTAATCAAAATCACGGCAAATAATTAGGTGTGTTAAAGAAGCTCCTCGAACAAATCCAATTCAAACTTTATCTCCGAGTGAAAATCCAAGTGCTTTCATCTCTTGTCAACTGATGACAAGAGTACTTGTATTCAGTGAAAAGCCATTTGAATTGTAAGTTATTATTATTATAAAGTATAAAATATGTAGCTTTTATAAAAGTCTGCTAATAATCTAGTTTATTTTGTAATTAAAAAACAAATTATGTTGTATATGTCTGTCTGTCTACAGAATATTCATAAGTACACCCAGTAAATGCTTCAAATTGAAGTAGGTTAATATCAAGACTAGTTATTCAATCTTTCGGCACAACTTAATTGGTTCGGTCATTGTTTTTTAATTGATCAAATCAATCAAGTGGTTACTTAATCTGAACAGAATAAATCAAATATAAACAATGTTTCAAAATGTTAATACTTTTTATTGTGTTTGACTGTTATTTAACAAACAATTGATAAACACAAAAGCGAAACTGGGGAAAAAACTGTTATATTTGTAAAGTACTAAAACAGAATGCATTTTACAGATGATGTATAAATATTTAAGAACCACAATCCCAAAAGAAAATTAACTAAAAACACCTGTGAATTATGGAAAAAAAAGAATCCAATTATAACCATACTTGTTTTTAAAGCAAAAATAATATACAACAAATCATGTTTTATGAATTCAAAGTTATATTTTATTTTATTTTTATTGTTGGATCACCTATGTTAGACCAAATTATAATGTAACNATAGGTGTCGCCACATGACGCTTAAATTTAAGCGTCATATGGCGACACCTATCTTTTCCTGGAGGAAAAAAAAACATAGGAGAAAGTGCTGCTATCTTGTGACTATAATATTAAACAATAATTTTTTTTTCCTGTGTAATATAGTGTTTTAAGTGTTCCAGAACAAAACAATTTATTACTTAAATACTATTACAGTAAAACCTTAATAAAACGGAAACCTGCCTAAAGAGGAAAAATTCTTCAAAACCCAACAATTTTCTGTATTAAAAAACAATATAATGTGTCCAAAACACAAACCTTCAAACCGGGTAAAATATTTGGTACCGTACGAGTCCGGTTTACACAGGTTTTACTAAATTATACCTGAAAGTAGAATTTATTAAATCAGCAATCAATGCTCTACGTTAAATTTTTCTTTGGAAAAAGTATGCGAAAATAATTTATTTTTACTTTACCGGGTTTTATATACAACAGAGGAAACGTATGACGATCGATCAAAAAAGGAACCCCGAGATATTTATATAGTATTTTTGGATTCAGGCAGCCTTAAAATGTCAAGAAATGCAAAATAATTTTGGGTTTTTTCTATAAATATGGATGTTAGTACGTATGTATGCGCGAGGGGAAGCACGAATTTGTTCATCTACTTTTAAGCTTAACACTGTTGATAATTCCGTTTTATATGAATTCCATGTTGTACCAGTCACTTAGATTTTACAAATACGTGTGCCGGGCTGTGAACGGCTCACGTATTTGTAAAATTTAAGTGACTCGTACAAGGGGGGTCGACTGTAATTTACAGGAAAGTCTAAAAGTCAATTAACCAAAGTTACCTAATTTTTTTTATATATTGTTTAACTGAATTTTGGGCCCTCGCTATACTTAAGCCTACGTATTCAATACAAACCAATACATTTATTTTATTTAAATATAGGAATATACACAAACCTCTCTACAAAATTTCAGAAATTTTTGACAAAAGACACAAGGGTTATTAAAGGGGGGTCGACTGTAGTGGTAAGGGGAAAAAATATGAAATTTCACAATGATGAATTCTCTGTATACTTTTTCAGCAGTTTCATATAAATTAATCGTTTCTTCCTGGAAATTAATATACTAAAAATGTGAAGAAAATCCGGTAAACTGCATGTGATCAGCTCGTTAGTGAAGGACGAACCCCCGACAATTACCAGTGTTTATCCATTCGTCTACTTATGGGCAGATTTAAATTGCAATCTCATGCATCATAAATACGAAAATATAACAAAATACTTTATTTTTCTATATACTTTTTTAAATTTTACATTTAATAGGATGTATTTTAATTGTATTCTGTTTAGAAACATTCCTTTAATTATGCTTAGTTTTTGCTAAACAAGTCAATCAATTGAGTCAGAGGTGAATCGCTGTCTGCTTTCGGTTGGGTACCGACTGGAGGAAGTAAAGCTTTGCATTTATCATCCTCTGGACTGAAATTTTGGCATAAAATATCAGGAAAATTTCCAGCAAAAAACGAGACAAATTTCATAATATAATCTTTAGCTTCTGTTCCGCATTTCTTCTCTACAAATTCGGTACCACAACTACGGAATCTACGATAGGAGCTACAAGAAATAACATCAATTATAAGTTTTAAAATTTATTAAATTAAAAATTAAATTAAGTATTAAATATTGTAATTTATTTACCAGCAAGAAAGGGTTATTCTATCTTTTGCAGGTACTGTAGAAATCTTATCTATAGCAGCTCGAGCATCGTTGGCGCAAGCTTGTTGATCGCTCCATACTTCACGGAGGCACGAAGCGTGTTTCAATAAGGCTTTTAAAAGTAAAAATATAAATATAAAGCTGTTTAAAAGTTAAATAAATGAGTAAATATATTAATATATCTTACTGGTTCGCAGTTCGTTTCCAGGGGTACAAAAATTGTTTATGTTTTCGTTAGATTCGTCAGTACCATAAGCCAATAATTGTCTGTACAATGGTGTTGCGCATTTATTTGTGTAATTAGTGGCACAAGCAATGGCTTCTTTTAGAGATCTAAAATATATAAGAATAATATTAAATATATATTTTATATATATGTATAAATATATAAATATAATAAGACTTACGAGCANGATATTAATTTCTTATACAGTATTATTTTATAGGACACGAAAACACAAAACGTAAATGTAAATTCATATACAATAACAAGAATGGATGAATCATTTAGAATTTTAATTCTGTAGACAAACTTTCACTGAATGTGGAAGTTTGTCTACAGAATACAGAGTAATAGTGGCATTTTATTAGAGCTCGACGAATACTTTCATTAACTCATCTACAGAGAATATAGAGATATTCACCAGCTGTTGAGTATACTTAGATCAGACACAACTGCATATACGAGTATATTTGATAATAATAATGACGTTAAAAAAATTTCACGATTACACAATCTGTTTTGCACACCATTAAACACACAAAACAGACCTAAATATAAAACAATACAATAAAAACAGACATCCCTCAAGTAATCTTTAAAGGAGCTGCAGAATAAGCATCTTTACCATCTAATCCAGAATCACGTTGGCTCTTTGGAGAAACAAAGAGAATTATGGCTTTTAATTTTTATAAAATAAATTTAAATATATATTTCTTAATTTAAGTACATACATTAAATTATTTATAGCTTAAATTTTATATAATGTAATCCGTCTTGAATGTTTAGAATTATAAACGTTAATACAAAGAAGATACAATAGAAGGGTCTGAGACGTAAAGATGGCAGCCTACAGCTCTGGGAAACCGGAATCGAATCCGGACAGGTTAGGATTTTTCGGTGGTTTATCTCGAATATATCAGGCCCTTGAACATACAACTCTGGAGGATCCGGGTTCGGATCCGGAGGAAGTTTTCGAGGAGACCATGTTCGTTATCATTGGGCCGCTCTATTGTGGGCCTGCCACTATGGGCCTGCCACTATGGGCTTTTTATAGCAAGCCCATAGTGGGCTTGCTATAAAAAGCCCCGTAGTGCCCTTAGAGTAAAAATAATTATAAAAAAAAAAGAAGAATATGTGAAACAGATCGAACTTACGATGGATCCAGAAAGGATCCACAGGACGAAAAGAAGCAAATACAACGTACATTCGTCTAAAAACTATTGATAATTAATCTTTAAATATCTAAACAACGATAATTATAATATTGGTAGACTTTATAAGATTTTATGATTTGAAATAAATATAAAATATATTTACCCATTGCAACGATAAAGAGTAGAAGGTAAGTATACTTCATGATTGTTGTTGTTCCTTCGAAGGTATGGAGGAAAACTGTAAGAAGGATTAGTTCGATGGCGTATTTATAGTAGATGAAATACGAATTGCGTTTCTTTCGTCAACATTCTTTTACCTATTTCTGGTAACAAACAACGTAGTTATTGCAAATGGCAATTTACTAATAAAGACTAAAGGAAATCTGTTCTGCTACTTAACCTTGAAACTTTAGTAAAGAAAACGTTCTATTGAAATGCTGACATTAATGAAGATAACAAGAAATTTCGTCATAATTGCCATTAAAATAATGTCATAAATTAAAGTAGGAAAATTTTCTTATTTTCCTTAACAAATTCATCTTGTGATTCAGAGCTATAAGACTATTTTTATGTTTTTTTGTATTATTTAAAAAAATAAATAAATAAATTCAAGTTTTAGTTCAGTTGTAACTAGAAAAAAAAACAAATAATTTCTTTAAAATTTGCTTATTTAGAAATTAGGCTATTATGAAATTTATAAATTTTTCTTTAAGTTCACCTCCTTTCTACAAAATGATATATTGTAATAGAATTTTATTTTAATTTTTATTAAAATTATGAGGAATTGTTTATTTTAACAGTAAATTTCCTATTTTATGCTATAAAGAATTAATTATAAAATATATACAAGATTTGAGACTATTTCTAATAGTTTAATTTATAAAATTAAGTTAAAAAATTAAAAAAAAACTTAAGTAAAATTAAATGAAAAGTAACTTTTCCTTATTTACCTTCCATAAACGTCATACACTATAAGTGGCGTAACTTGTTTGTTTTTAAACACTTATGCTGTATATTAAATTTATATGAAAATATAAGGAAAGTACATGCTTAAATGTTAATTTATAAAGATATTTATAGTATAAATACAGAGATTTATACACATGGAACACCTGTAAATATCGAATTAAAGAGCTCCGTAGGAAGGTGCTAAGAGTGCACAAAAGTGGAAGGAGGACATATGGAACACCTTTAAATAACTAGGTAAAAATTTGGCAAGTTTATTCTTTCCTTCATGTCTCATACAACACGTAAATGTCAATATATCAGTCATACTATAATATACAAAGATGTTCACATCTCAGAAACGGTTGAATTTTTATTCTATATTTACTAAGTGTTGTTTATTCAGTATGGTATGTACTTTCTACTATATAAATTCGAAATTATTTTTGTTTAACACCTTATATAAGAATTATTTTTAAATATACTACACTTACAAACAAGTATATATTATTTATTTTNCTTTAAGGTTTTTAAAATGAATTTAATATATTTTACAATTTAAATAATTAATATTTTATATAAATATATATATATATTATAGTTCGTATCATTCTATTGAAATGTAAAGCATGTCCTCGCTTTACGACCGTTGTATTTATAATCCCCGCTTTTACGACCGATAAAAATTCCTTTTATGACTATAAAGTACTATATTTTTATATGTTATTAATATGTTATATTATACAGTTAATACTTCTAATTCAGAAACATAATATCGAACTTTACTCTTAATTATTGAGAACACAAACGACTCATTTTACGACCTGTATAAGTTTGGGATTGCCCATTAATTAGTTATACAATTTTGAGCCAGTTTTGACCTCCTCTTCCGCTATTGTATACAATAATGCACTTTCATTTCCATAACCTGTAAACGTAATTAATAAAAGACCCTTTCCATAAATCAGAAAGGTCGTAAAACGGGGGATCTACTTCATACAGTGTGCATTTGTAATTGTCTCCATATTAATATGATTTTTTAATTCATTAAATAAAAATATAATTTAAAATTAGCTTTAATTATAGTCTTACTAACAATAAACATTCATTCACTTGTTTATTACAATCAATTTTATACAGTACATAAGAATGTCTGTCCTAAATTTCTAAATTCCTACAAATTAGGTCTATGAATCAAACACAATATTATTTTATATATTATAGTTATTATAGAATTATGTCAAATGTTAAAATATTTTAAATTAATTAATTATAAATTTGTAATTATATTACAAATTCTATTATTATTATTATTTTATTCTGACATTTGCAAAATCGTAAAGATTTATTCGATTTTAGTAACTTATAATTATCTAAATTAATAAATTAGTATTGTTAACAATATATTTGGGGAATATTTTTTATTATTTACGATGCAATTCTTTGTTTTTTTTATTACAAAACAATAACTTTCAATTTATATGGTCATGGTTAAATGTTATTTATTTATATATTAATTTGTTGATTGTTTTCTACTTTCGAACTTTTTTATAGATTTAACCTTTAAATAGGTCATAATGATATAAGCAATTTTATAAATTACAGTTTATTATTACGTGAAGCGAGTCAGTTACAACAGATTTTATTGTAAATGTGTTTTTTCTGTTTATATCAGAGATGTGTCGAGGGAATTATGGGGTCAGTCACCCACAAAGAGGGTACAAATGGGGCATTTGCTTGCCCCTGTATATAGTAAAAAATTCCAGAAATTAAAATCGTAAAAGTGATTGAGATATGTATACCTTATAAGTTCTTCCCCCTGGAAAATGTTCGGGGGGCAAAGCTTGTACATGTGAGGTTAGTACTTAATGATACTACCAGCTCACGTAATAAGACTAGTATATAACTTACAGGCCTGTATGCTGCAGGAGCCCCAGCACTCACACCGACATCACCTGCTGTAAGACAGAACTTTTACCTTAACAACTGCTGTAAGACAAAACTTTTACCTTAACAACTGCCGTAAGACAGAACTTTTACCTTAACACCTGCTTGAAGCCAACCTGAAAAGTATACATTCCTAGTTTCTATTGATTTTAAACGCAACAATTCACAATATAATGACAATTTTTGATACGATCGTGCATAATAAACAGAAAAAAAAGAGGAAATTTTGAACTAGAAATGGCATTAAATATAATTTTTAACCATTAATAACATTCCAATACGATAAACTAATACTCATATTCAGCTTTAAGTGCATTAAAAAAAAAGCATTTAAAAAATTAATTTTATAAAATATATTAAATATAAAAATACCAGTCGATTGTTTAGAAAAGTTTTAAAAATTACATTACAACTTACAACGTGAGAAATTAAAGTAAATTGTAAAATGATCAATGTTAATGATACACTAAAAATATTAATGATGTGTTAAAAATAAATCAAAGTGAAGAGTAAATTTAATTGTATTGACGATAAAATAACGTAAGCATATATATTAGTCTTAAACGAAAAAAATTATTTATTTCATATTTTAATTTATAATAATTGCAGAAAACATGTGTTTATTCACTTGTCAACTGGTAAAGCTTGATGTTCGACGTTTTTAAAATTGTAAAACGTTTAATAAATTAAATGTGATAAAAATTTAATTGTGAATTGAGAAAATTCAATGTAATTTTATTAAGAATTTTAATATAAAATCTATTTAATGGAATTTTAAGTATTAAATATTGTAAACGTGACATAGCACCAATCACATTTATAATTGATTTTCAATGATGTATAATAGATCAATACAATTTTCTGATAGGTTAGCTTATTTATTGTCAATCTTCATTACATTTATGAAACAAACATCTAATAATTCGTTAAAACAAAATAGCTAAATCGAATTTCTCAATCGAGAACTCTTTACATCTCTGACAATTTATTTTTTTGTATGTAGGGATGTGGGGGCAAGATTTAGTTCACCCTCTTTGAAGCTTAATAAGTCTTGTGCTGTTTGTCCAAAATTTCTGAAATTATGCATGGAAGTTTGTGTATTAGACCCATTGTTCCTATAAAATTTTGGTGATTATAGATCGGGGGGGAAGGAAAATAGAAGGCGTTACGTGTCACATCTCGTGTATGGTCGATCGAACTTAATGAATATTTTATTCTTTAAGTTCGATCGAATCAGTATTTTTTAAATAAAAATCATCTTTACCTTCAAATTTAAGCTTTTTGTCATTTTAAAATAATTAATAGTATGAAAAGTTTTTAAATAAAATATCATAATAGAGGGAGACACACGTAATTTTAATTTTTTTGGCCGGGAAAGTTATGCAACTTATTGCTAGATTTTTTTCCTTTATTGTCAATTAATTATACATAAATCTCTAACAAAACTTTTCAGTGTTATTTTAGTCTTCGCTCAGCTTCATTTTTTAAAATTTCAAACAATGATCTATCGTCTTTTTATATGTGAAGGTTGGAAGGCCATAGACCTAGAATACTATATTTATATAGTTTTGAGAAAGACGTTTAAATGTTCTAAAAATATTTAATTATCTTGTTAATATTGTTCAATTACTGAACGAATATATACACATAATTATATTTCGTAATCACAATTACAGGTTAACTCAGTTCAAATCTAATAAAAGAATTTCTCTTGAAATCATTCCGATTATAGAACAGTTAAATTTTTTTTATTTTTGACAGAAATAGAGGCCCTCTTTCTGCCCTGGGTCCCCAGAGCTGTAGGCTACTTAAAGATCTACATTGTTTATATTAATTTTTTTATTAAAATACAGTAAAACCTGTGTAAACCGGACTCTTAACAGTCAGTAACGAATATTTTTTCCGGTTTGTCAGGTTTCCGTTTTATTAAGGTTCCTCTTTTGACAGGTTTTATTGTAGTAGTAATAAAGTAAGTGCAATTATAATAGATTTCTTTTTAAATTTAAATATAATGATACTAAAGTTTTATGTTTCAAAAGAAAATAATCGTAACGTACAAATGTTTAATATTTATAGTATAAGATCTTTATTGTTATTATTTAAGGTTAACTAATGTATTCTATAAATTGTCTGGTTTTTTTCTCATTGGTAGATTATAGAAGGCCATAATCTCGAAAAAATGAGAGATCATTAAGTCTAAGTTCTAAGCTGATGTCTCAACCACTTATTCTGATTCTTAGGCATTACTCCAAGGAGCCTTTGACTAGATTTTGCCAACACACATGTAGACGAACAGGCAATTGTTAATCATATTTTTCATTTTTAGTGTTAAACAAAGCTAAATTTGTGAACTTTACGAACAAACTTTCAGAGAAGTTATATCGGTTTCCATTTCCAATTAATGTATTACGTAATGTATAATATGTGTTCATTGCCTGGATTATTCTTAATCTGAGCAGTATTTATATTATTAAGAAAGATATCCTGCTGAGCCCGAAAATGGCGCCTCGTCTTGGCCTCGTGTAATACGGGTGCTTCCGAAGGATGCGGAGGAGGAGTCGCATACACCCGACGTCAAACGGGTGGTCGTCATAACTCCGGACGACAGAGCCTCGTCTCTCGTCCATTATCTGGAGCGACGATATTCCAATGTTGCGGAATGAACGGTGGAGACCCGGGAGACGGGAGTAGACAGATAGGAGTCCGAAGAAATGGTGGAAGAAGCCGTCGAGCGCAAAAGGCCTCGGTGGAAAAGGTTGTGTTTCTGCTGCTAAAAATAACACTCTTTCTGCCGAGCCTTCTTGCACGGATTTCGACAAACCACCGAATGTGACACAGCAACCCGGAAGTGACCTTTTACCCGACTACGAATTAATCAACTGGACTTGACTTTCCATCCCAATTTACGAACGGACATTCGAGATTCGTTCTTCCACTTCAGTTAAAGTGTACAGAACAACATTTAGTAGTGTTCTCGTCTTTAATAAAAGAGTGTGTTACGCTGGTTTTTAAACGACTATAGCAATTAATGAAAATAAAAATATATTTTCGTGTAGTATTTAGGGGAGATAGGGGCAACTTCGGCATGCGGGGCAAGTTTGTCAAGCGCTTTTTTTAAAAAACAAATTAAAATGAGACTTTGGTTATAGGTTAGGCAGTTGAGTTTTATTGGTGGCTTGTTGAGTGTAGTGTTTTTATTGTTCTCCAACAAGCGTAGTTGAATTATCAAGCAAATTTTCATTTTCGTTCAATTCCATATAATATTTTTTTTCCATTTATATTGAATTGGCAGGTTTTGTTATAATTCCATGATAACGAAAGTTACTTTTCCTGTTAGAAGG